>NC_081558.1:116297626-116300347 GCF_022355385.1 Mustela nigripes
GAATAATTCTGATGTTGGAATGTTTTATGGGATCATCTATTTCCTTGATTCTGTTTTCATGGCTTCTAAGCTGTTTGTTCCAGGCTTCCTCCTGATCCTTTCTCTCTATCTGTTTGTCCTCCAGATCACTAATTCTACCTTCTGTCGCAGTTACCCTAGCTTTTAGAGAATTTAGATTAGATTGGAACTCATTGAGAGCATTTTTAACATCATCCCTGTTGGCTTTCAGTTTTGCCCTAATCAATTCCGTTTGGTCATCCATGGCTTTCTTCAACCTAGCTATTGCCTGGATAATTGTTAGCCTGAATTCCCTTTCCAACATATTGTCTATGTAGATAGCCATTAGTTCTGTTCCAAAGGCCCATACTCTGTGTTTTTCTTCTGTTGGGCATTCCTCCTCCTAGTCATTTTGGTGAGAGATGACTGAACGGATGTAGCTGGATATATTGACCATGGTGCAGTCAAGGTGCACCCTGGAGTGCTTCTGAGCAATCAGGATTCCCTACCCAAATGAGAGAAAAAAGAAAAGAAAAAGAAAAGAGAGAGATAGAGAGAGAGAGAGGAAAAAAGGGAAGATAAAAGAGAAGGTTCAGCCCAAATGGGCCCCAAGGTAAGATTTATGAAGTATACAAACAAAAACAGACAAACAAAAAGACTGATAAAATTATATGACAAGAGAAAAAAATATATATATAAGCAAAAAAGGAAGAGCCTTGTCAAAAAGAACCCCAAGTATAAGATTTATATACTATCAGGACAAACACAAATACACAGAAACACTGGCGGAAGAAAAAGATGGGAGAGTGGTTATAAATTCTCAGTGTGGGCGAGGAAGGTTATTTTGATTCTTCCTGGATGTATCTTGATATCTTTGTTAAAGGACTCAACTTTCCTAAGATAAAGGGGGATTAAAAATGGGTTTACCTATAGGGGTAGCATTGATTGGGGAAAGGGATTACCTTGAAGCTTAACTCTATATGAATATTAGAAAATAAAAATAAAAAAGAATAAACTAGACTAAACTAAACTAAAATTTAAAAAAAAATTTTTAAATAGAAAAGCAAAAGAAAAACACACATGTATGTATCAAAAAGCTCAGGTTAGAAGGTTATTATGGAATTTGATGTATTGGACATCTCACTGTGATGGTAAATAGGTTAAAAAAATATCTATATATTTTTAAAAAATGAACCAGAATAGTGGGAACGAGTTAAAAATAAAAGTTGTATCTATGAAGTAATGGTGGATGTTCTCTTGTCTTTTTTTTTTCTTTCCTGGTTGGTTTTCTGGGGGAGGGGACTGCCACAAGGGTTTTCAGTCAATGATGTTCCCTGAGTTAAGTCCTCCCGTCCCCCTCAAGAGGGTGGGCTCTGAGGAAACCGGTTTTTTCAGGCTTTTGTTCTCTGGAGGTTTTTATGTTTGTTCATTTGTTTTCTCTTGCCTTGACAGCTTTTGATAGTTTTTGGAGGTTTAGAGGAAAGCAAACTGCCCCCGACCTCCCTCTCAGAGAGAAGCCTCAGTCTGCTCCCCTGTGCGTGCTGCAGAGCCCATATAAATTCCCCCTTGGCTGCTGGCAGAGCAGATTCCGAGTCGTGGTCCCTGGGGACACAGAATCTCCTGCTTGTACCCAAAACCACTGCAGCAGTGGCTGTCTGGGCAGCTCCAGACAGCAAGAGAGGTTCCAAGCAGTGATCGCACACTGATATTTTCCCGCTGGCCTGGACTGGGAGTGCCAGGTCTTTCTGGGTCTAAGAGCACCAGGCCTTCACGCACCTCTCTCAGGGGAGGGTGGGGGGCTCGTGTGTCTCAGGCTCTGATAGAATGGCACGGTGTTCTGCCAGCTGGCGAGGGTCCCAGCCCCTCACGGGAGCCAGACCCCATGAGTTCTCGGGTGTGCTGGCTGCTCAGGGACCAAGACCTGGGTTCTCTGCCGCACTCTCTCTGGCTCAGCACCAAGGGAGGCTGTCCTGGGTCTGGGGACTTAAGCCCCTGTCCCTACCTGCCCCGATTCCCACAATTTTCCCCCACGATCCTTTGCTCATTTTGAGTGCTTTCAATCAGACTCCAAGTTAATGCTGGTCCCCAGATGCAGGGCACTCTTACTTTCCAATCGGTTGCATCTGGTGACTCCCTCCCCCTTTTGTTTATCTTCCCATATCAGTCCAACATTTCCATTCTGCTTTACCTGCCCACTGGCGTCTTCTGCCCCTGTAGAGATCCAGACGTGTATAATTCTGATCTCAGGCTGATTTCACGCATGATCGGAGTTCTTTGGTAGGTAATCAGCTCACTTTAGGGTACAGGTTGAAACAGCACCTACTCCTACTTCCCCGTCATCTTGTCTCCCCGTCCACATGCCCTCTTTAATAGTTTCTCTAATATTCCAGACACTTCTATTTACACAGAAAAAATCCAGCTTACTAACTCTTTCTCCCCACTTCATTCATACATTCACTTTGAGTAAATAAAATGACATTCTAACCATTCACTTAAATATTTTTCCCATTAGCAGTGAACTATTTGAAATCAGCTATCATGTTTCATTCAGCTATTTTATTTCTAAATCCCTAGCACAATTCATGGCACAATACTTTTTTGGTAAATGGGTACTAGATTATCATTTTCTTTTTTTTTTTATTTTATTTTTTTATTTTTTATATTTATTTATTTATTTATTTATTTATTTATTATTTTTTATAAACATATATTTTTATCCCCAGG
>NC_081558.1:116660919-116687569 GCF_022355385.1 Mustela nigripes
AAAGAAAGAAAGAAAGAAAGAAAGAAAGAAAGAAAGAAAACCAGAAAAACCCTACAAGTGGGAGTTGGTATAGCGAAAACTTTTTTTTTTCCCCCCAAACAGAATGCCATATGGTGACCTATAAGTTATGAAGATTCCAAAAGATGTTTGGTGTTATTATGCCAGAAATCTACCTATGAAGCCACAAAATTCCCACTCCTACACACCCTCTTAAAAATTATTTAATTTTTAAAGCAACAGTATGGTAGAGGAATTCAAACCATTTCATATGAGTAATGATTGAAGGAACTGGGGATGTTTAGCTTGGAAAGTGAAGCCTCAAAGAGACCACAATGACTCTATATAAATGTTTGAAGAGTTACTAGGGAGAGGCTACAATTGTTTTGTATAGCCTTGAGAGTTAAAACTGGTATGGTATCAAGATGAGATAAAAATTTCCTCAAGGCAATGATAACAAAAAGACCCTGGATATTTAGCCAGTTCCCACTGAGTAAGATGCCTATTTGGAGGTAGATAAAGCCTAGAGTGAAGGGGGACTGAAAGTGGGCACAGATTCCCTATGCACACACAGGCCTCTGTTCCTAGACCATCATGCCTTGTAGATAAAATCCAATAAAAAGCACCATGAGATGGTATGTGTGTTTGTGTGTGCATCTCTGAGTGTCCTATGAAAAATCGTTGTAGTCAATGAAGTAATGACCTAAAATAAGCAAAATTCATAATGTTCAGGGGGAATATTTCCTGGTTACCTAGAATTAGTCAGGGCCATGCCAGTACCATCGTGCAAAGTGATCAAAAATAGTAAAATGTCAGAAAATATGTAACCTCTTTAAGGAAATGAGAAACAGGAAAACATTTAAATATCATGAGAAGAAGCTGATAGAATTGCAAATCTTTTTACTTCCTTTCACATGGGTATTAATTGTAACATGAACGCTTATACCAAATGGTATCTTTTGTTTATGTGGGGAAGTAACATCTGATTGGGCAGGTGATAATGCACATGAAACACCTGGGAGATGGTTGGAAATGCAGAATCTTAGGTACAATCCCAGATCTATTGAATCAGAAACTGAATATCTTAAGATACCCAGTGGTTTATATGTACATTAACATTTGGGAAGTGATGGTTTGAAAACATCGACATGGAGAACAAGGCCTGACCTATTGCACTGAGAGTAGAAAAAAACTTGATTCTTGGGTATCTTTCTGAGGTCATAGAGACATGATGATGTCCCTGACAGAGGGGCTGGTAAGAACAGCTATCACAATTATGTTTGAATTAAGTTTCTTCCTCATATCCATACCATAATTTCCACCCAATTGGTAGTAGTTTTTCTGTCTGGAAAAAAACACAGAAAACCTTTTATGTTCCACCTGAATAAAAACAAACCTTCAAGTATTGAGAGAATTATCATGTCCTCATCCCATTAAATCTTTTCTTCTCCAAGATAAAGAGTCCAGTTCACTCAATCATTTTTCATTAGGACATTTTTAATGTTTTAATACCTCCATGAAAGTAGGGCCCTCTGAGAAAGACATTGCTCAAGATGTGATCTCACCAATGCCAAGCAATGTGAAACTGTTTATCTCTTAGGAAAGATATCTATTCAGACAGTCTAAGACTGCTTTAGCATCTCTAGACTATAAGTTGTTCTCTAAATTGTTTTGACGTTTCTATTCTCTGACTAATTTGGGAGTTATCTCACAGTTACTAATCTTTATACCAGAATAATTTTGGATCCAAATGTGCTCATTAGAATATTCTAGGTTAATGGTTCCTTATATCTCCAACAATTACATTAATGTTCAGTTTTGAGGTCATAGAATCCTGAGTTTGAAAGACTCTTGAAAGTGTTCTGTTCAATCATCTCATTTCTCAGATGAGGAAATTTAGGTTCAAAAACGTAAGAGATTTTCTCAAAAAGTCCCATGCAGGTTAGTTAGCAGAGCTAGCACTGGAATGAAAACTGCCTTACCCCAGTGTGCTATTTCTATTACACTATTATTCTTTATTTTGATGTTTTTTTATAAACAAAAATCTAAGTAAAAGTAAACATTATAATAAACTTCTAGATATTCCAAAATATCCAGGTGTTTGGCATTTAGTCACAAAAATTGATATTTTCATGCTTTTTAGTTTTAGTGTAACTATTTGATATTTTATGTATTCAGTTTGATAGTCATTTGGCTGGCAATGGAAAAAAGTCTGGTCTGTAGGTGTGTTTTAAAAGTGGAATGAGGCACCATGAAAAGTTGTATCATTGGAGCGCCTGGGTGGCTCAGTGGTTTAAGCTGCTGCCTTCAGCTCAGGTCATGATCTCAGGGTCCTGGGATCGAGCCCCACATCAGGCTCTCTGCTCAGCAAGGAGCCTGCTTCCCCCTCTCTCTCTGCCTGCCTTCTGCCTACTTGTGATCTCTCTCTATCAAATAAATAAATAAAAATCTTAAAAAAAAAAAAAAAGAAAGAAAGAAAAAGTTGTATCATTTATGTTCCTACGAATGTTCCTCACTGTCTCTCCTTGGACTGTCTAGATTAACTATTTGAGTGAACTGGTTTGATAGGTTCTTGAAACTAGTTGCCTAAATATACAAGTAAATCAAACCCCAGCGTTCTTTGCTGTAAGCAATGGGAGCCAAGTCTGGCTTATTTAAGTAGAAAGGGGATTTATTAAAAGTATACTTGAACAACAAATAGGCATAGGAGGAATGATGAAAATAGAAAAATCATCATTTTGCAGTGAACATAACAAAAATTGATTCAAACAAAAATGCTAAATGGATGCTAAATATGAGGAAGAGGGCAGTTTGAGGAGAAACAAGATATTTATATAACATCAAAATATCAACCATTTTAGGGTATCTGGGGGTCTCAGTCAGTTGATTTCTCTTGATTACAGCTCAGGTCTTAATCTCAGGGTGATGAGATCAAGCCCCACATCGGCCCTGCACAGAAAGTGGAATCTGCTTAGATTCTCTCTCTCCCTCTCCCTGTGCTTTTCCCCACCCCCCAATCATGTGCTCTCTCAAAATAAATAAATAAAATATTTTAAAATATATATAGCAACCATCTAAATTGTAAGAGAAAAAAATAGCTTTTCACTGGAAAAATTGGACAACACCCTAATTAAATAATCAAAATCAGTACTACCAAAACAGTAATCATCTGCATGCCCATCTCTGGATATGATGCCCTGAGAAGGACACAACATCACTTAGTATTATTGCTGAGAATGTACAACTTAAATCCAATCAAGAGAAAAATCTCAGACAATCCCCAATGAAGGATATTCGATAAAGTAAACAAATTATGTTTTTAAAAGTGTCCATGTCATGAAAAGCAAGGAAATACCAAGGTGTTTACACATTAAAAGAAGACTTAGCATATGACAACTATACACAATACATGATCCTGGATTGGATCTTGGACTGGGAAAGAAAATTGTGATAAAGCACACTGTTGGCATAATTGAAACTTGAATATAGACTGGAAATTAGATTAATATTAGTGTTATGTTTCTGGAGTTTGATAACTAAACTATGACGATGTAAGAGACTAGCTTTGTTTATAGGACATACATCCTGCTGTATGAAGGGGTAAAGGGGCATAGTGTATGTAACCTACTCTCCAGTGATTTACAATAATGAAAATAATACTATGTATGCTATAATTACATATATAATAGAGAGAGTGAGAGTGAGAAGGAAGACAGAAACAGAGAAAGAGAGAGAAATACAACAAAATGTTAAAAATTGGTAAATCTGGGGAAAGGGTATTATGGGAGTTCATTGTTCTATACGTGCAGTTTTTGTGTAGGCTAGGGCTTTTTTGTTTTGTTTTGTTTTGTTTTTTCAAAATAAAAAATTGCTGTAGAGTTAACCTGTGACCCAGCAATTGCACTACTAGGTATTTACCGCAAAGATACAAATCTAGTGATCCAAAGGGGCACATGCACCCTAATGTTTATAGCAGCAATGTCCATAACAGCCAAACTATGGAAAGAGAATAGATGCCCATCGACAGATGAATGAATAAAGAAGATGGGTAAATGTATACAATGGAATACTGTGCAGCCATCAAAAGATATGAAATCTTGCTATTTGCAATGACATGGATGGAACTAGAGGGTATTACGCCAAGTGAAATAAATCAGTCAGAGAGAAACAATTATCATATGTTCTCACTGATATGTGGAATTTGAGAAACAAGGCAGAGAATCATAAGAGAAAAGAGAAAAAAATGAAACAAGATGAAACCAGAGAAAAAGACAAACCACAAGAAACTCTCAATCTCAGGAAACAAATTGAGGGTTATTGGAGTGGAGTGGGGATGGGTGGGTTGGGGTGGCTGGGTGATGGACATTGGTGGAAAAGGTATGTGCTATAGTGAGCACTGTGAATTGTGTAAGACTGATGAATCACAGACCCCTGAAACAAATAATACATTATGTTAATAAAAAAATTAAAACAAAACAATAACAAAATAAAAAGTTTCTTTAAAAAAATTTTTTTCTTAAGTACATTGGGGGACTCACAGAATTCCAGAACTAGGGTTGGGATAGAGAGATCAGGCAGCAGACAGGGCACAGCCTCAGTCAAACTTCAAACTAGGCTAGTGCAGACCCCACTGCTGTCTTCACAGAAAAGAAAATAGGAACTTGGACCGCTTACACACTAGACTTGAGCACTGGTTCAGCTGCTCACCACTGCTGCTGCTGCCATGGAAACCCCATGCTGGAGCTTAAGCTGCTCTGCCACCCACTGCCAGGATGAATCCTCTACCATGACTTTGTCTCCATGCCCCCAGATCCCAATGCAAAGTGGGGACAGGTGTGCCTGTCATACATCCATACCCTATATGCAAGATAGTTTGGGAAAGTGCGTATCTGCTTACCACCAAGACTCCAAAAAGAGGCAATTTTCCAAATTTGGAGTTTAGATTTGGGAAAGTTAAAAAAAAAAAATCCAGGGCCCACTACAACATGTTATAGATATTGTTTGAAAGTAAAATAGATCCCTCTCTAGACTAAAGTCCAGTCTGCCTTGAGGGAAAATATTTAAAAGAAAATAATTTTCTTTAAGCCTGTGTTTGATACAGCCTGCTACTACATGCAGGCCTATAGGAGAATATAGGAAAGCTAGACTATATTGGTTTATTAAATCATGCAGCAAAGAAGAGCAGAACAGACTTCTCCATCATTGATGGACAATGTCCATCTACTGCTCACTCTTACTCTTCTTGAAAAATTGGAAAGAGCTCTGTGAAGAATTTAGTAATTAATTGGGGAATTAAAATACATATCATGTACTTCAGTGATAAGAACAATTTTCTTCCTCCATATGCAGGAATTTAATGTGGAAAGCTGGGCACATCCAAAGGATGACTATAATCAAAATGCCCTGTGCATTTGAGTCTTTAATACTGATATGCTGTCTATTATATAAGTCTTTAGAAAGATATATGTAAGACAAAAAGAAAGTATCCTTAAACTCGAGGCAAGATTAAATTAAAATAGAAGCTTAGAGATATAAAGGTCTTTAGAGTTCACATACCACAACTTTGTCATTTCACATTGAAGAAACTGAGGACTAGGTCTTGGTAGAATTAATTGCCTCTCCTCAAAATGGAAACAAAATATGCTGAAAGGCTTTTGATAGAATGTATCATACATTGCTTAATAATCCTCACTTTTGAAGAGGTTATAACAACATACTGGCTAAGAACTTGTGCTCCAGAATCAGACAGCCCAAGGTTCAAATTTTGGCTTCCCTACATATTATCTCTGCGATCTTACCATAATAACATACCCTCTGTAAACCTCACTTTCCTCACCTGTGACATGGAGAAGATGAATGCGCTCGGGCATAGTGACGACTTTGTAAGGATGAGCTCTTTTGTTTTGTTTTTGTTTTTGTTTTTGTTTTTGGAACCAGCAAAAGGTTTTATATACATTGTGTGGAAGAAGAGGTTTAGCCATAGCAGTGCCTGTCATGATTGATTGTCTACAGTGGTGGCAGATGCTTGATTTTCTTATTCTCCCACGGCTCTGCAGTTTTTCCATTCCCCCATCTCAAATTCTTGCCTTCTGTACACTGAATATTTACTCACCCTTTAATTTTTCACTTAAAGTTTATCTCCTCAGTGAGTGCTGCTCTGTGCCCCCACAGTATTCTTCCCTGTTCTCTGACAAAATCAGAATTAGGGATGTCCTCCTCAATGTTTTGTTAGCACTTTAAGTGCATCACAAATACCAATAATTAACATGTAGCTTTAATTACTTATTTCTGTCAATCTCCCCAACTAGCAAGCCTATTTGTGGCAGTGACTATACCCAATCTATCTTTGTATCCCTGGAGATTACTAGTGCTAGGTACATACTATTAATGTAGTATTTACTGAATGAATGAATGAATGAATGAATGAATGAGGGAGTGAATGAATGGGTGAAAGAATGAATAAAATACTGAGAAGATTCCCTTTATCTTGAATAAGGACTCTAATTGGGAATGGTCTTCTTGATTCTAAGATGCACATGGCCTTAGAATCTGGTCTATTCCCATGGGTTTCAGAAGCAAATGCATATCAAGTAAAATTTCCACATACTTGAGAGGGAATCAATTACAGGGAAACCTTATAAACCTTATAATTAGATTGCCACTGTAATTAACCAACAGACTGCTGTCAAAGCAGTCTACACAATTTAATGGGTTCAAACTCTTTAAAGCCTGAGGACAGTCTGGAGCTACAGATTTAGAAATAAAATAGATTCTCCTAATGGTTTCTAACTATATCTCTAAGTGGCCAAGGTCATTTGGAATTAGAATCCAAGCCTCTAAGGTTCTTAACACCTCTTCACCACCTCAGCTTGTTGTCAACAATGATTTTGATCATAGTGCTAACACACACACCCATGAGACATCCTGAAATGACAGAACATCATAGTTAGAACTGCCCTGAAAGTCCATCCTTTGCTTACAACCAGTTGTAAGGGTTGCTTACAACTCCAGAACTGACCTCCTCAGTTGCGCGCGCGCACACACACACACACACACACACACACACACACACTATTCCAGGGATACAAGGTGCACTCACAATGGTCATCCAAGAGACATGTTGATTTTGTAAGCCTGTCTGATGGATGTCTCCCACAGTTACTCTGATATGGGAGCTTGAGAGATGGAGGAGTAATTCTTCCTATCAGGTACAGGGTAAAAAGATTGATATATCACATGTCAAAGCTTTCTCTAATAGAGAGGAAATAACTATGCCAGTGATATATGCCATCTCTGATCAGATTATAAAAGGAGACATTTTGGGGTAGGGGTGGCCAAAAACACAGACTCATTTCCCTAGAGGTCATCACCCCACACCCATACACACAATTTAGCAAGCGAAGTTAGAGGGTTGGATTTCAGACCTGACTTGTGCTCCCTCATCCAGACATCCTTGCACAACCAATATGTACAACCATATATATGACTCTGAAGGGAGTCTCCTCTACTAACATTCTAGTCTGTGTGGGGTGTGTGTGTGTGTGTGTGTGTGTGTGTGTGTGTGTGTGTGAAGGTGTATGATGAAAGGTGAAGAAATGAGCTCTATTTTATCCAAAATATTTCAAATGCAGATTGGATGTGAATTTGCTAAAGTCTTTATGGAAGATGGTTGGCTTAGAGGATTACTGGCTTTCCTTCCAACTCTAGGATTCTATTTTTATCAGGTCCTTAATTAGTAATACAATACATCTCTGACTATTTGGTCAGAGCAGATTTTCCTAATTCACTAACAATCATATCTTGGAAAATAAATTAAAAAGCTTTGCTAGCATCAAGATACTTGTTATTTCTTACAAAGTTGAAGATCAACCTCCCCTAATTCTTCAAGGGATATACTGTTTTGGGAGGATCTTGCTATTCCTCTTCCCCTACCCTGTTCTGCAAATAACAAGAGATATTTTTCTACAAAGCTATCCCCAATATGGCAGAACTCTCAGCTATGAAAGAATACTGATTGTCTCTGCTACAATAGTCACATTTTATGATCCTCATGAAAGTTTATCTTCAGAATGCTTTAGTGTGGTTGGCAAACGATAGATATTTTATCTTTGTCATGCTGATAGAACACAGCTGACAGGGTTCGGCTGCCTCACCCAAATTCCCACATCAAATCAGTTGGGGGACCAAAATCTGGTCCCCCAGATTAAAAAAAAATTTTTTTTAATTTTTATGTATTTTTTAAATTTCTTTTCAGTGTTCCAGAATTCATTGTTTACATACCACACCCAGTGCTCCATGCTCTTCTGGGTTTTTTTTACTCTATTGCTTGAGCCCATGTAGCAAATTCAGGCTATGTCTCCACATCAATACCTCACCTATTGCAAACTAGCTCAACTAACAGGACAAAAAGATTTTACAAGTTTTCTGGAACACTACAAGGTCTTGGAGGGTAGAAATCTCTGATGCATTCTTCCTATCATTTACACCGTGCAGGTGCTAACTCTATACAGCTTTATCAGTTCCCTGAAATACGCATCTGGGCATATTAACTTAGTACTTGAGAGTGCCCTTCTGTATGATGAGGTACACTCTGCTAGTGGAATACAGGGAAACACTGAAACACCCATAGAATCAGAAATACCCAGCAGGCCAGGAAAATAGTGAGGCTGTGGGATTAACTAGAGCTCAGAAGCACAGTGTAGAGTCACTATGTGTTCCGAGTGTAGAAGTACAATCTTGGGTTGTATGTATAAACTAAGCCAGAATATGCTCCCCCAAATCTGTCACTTACCTAAATAATTTACTTTTATGTTTTATTTTATACTTTGTTATTATAAAAAAAATCAAAAGTAGTATGGTGGTGAACCAGATGTTTCATGGTTTACTCTAATGCTTTAACCTCTATTAAACCCATCTTTTAAATATCTGACTTTAGTATTGAAAAATTAGTCACTGTTTATTTGGGGGAGGTTTCTTAATTTCTTCTGCTCTTAGAGAACCATTTTCTCAAGGTAAGAGCAGATACCAACTTTGTTGAAAGAGAACTTCTAAATGGCAAGATCAAGATAATGTGAGGGAAGTAAGCATAGATCTTACTGATCCCAACTGATATTAAAATATCTACTTAAAATGGAGCCACTGATCCCTGATTTCTTAAGTTGATTTTGAACTTTCCATTACTTTAAGAGCAAAAGGTCAAGAATTAACATTATAGAAATCAGAATATGATAATATTGATCAAATAACTCAATGTGAAATTAAAAGTACCAAAATAAAAGTCATGTATTCTTTCACAGTTGATTTCAGGAATTCAATATGTTTTATCAAGGTAGCATTAACTAATGTTTTAAGAGTTAAAGTATAGTCTTCTGGTACCTAGTTAGTCAGAAATTATTATTTTACCTGGGGCTTGCACTCCACATAATTCTGTTATTTTACTTGTCTTTTAAAGGTAATTCTGACATTTTTAATAAATGTTTACACGAATAGGCAGCCTGTTCCCAGGTAAGGAAATACTAAAGTAGCCAAGGTGAAAACAGAGTTAGTCTGGGATCTGTGCCCATTCTAACTATGTGTCTACAAACAAGCTTTCTTTTTTCCAACTAAATACCGGTATCAGTAACCAACTACCTCTGCCTGATCCAACCTGAAGTCACCAAACTGGACTCATCACCACTAACAACCTCCATTAAGCCTGTCTCTTCTCTTGTTTTCCAGGATTGCTTAATAGCAACATCACCTACTCAATTACTTAAATAGAAACCAGGAGCCATCTTCTCCTTTCCCTCCTTCATCCACTCCTCTTTCTCTCTTATTCCCCAAATCAAATCTCAATGCTCTCTTACTTTCTAATTCACTCCTATTCTACCCAATCTCTCCATCCTCACAGCTACCATCTTAGAACCCTTTATCTTTACCTAAAGAGTAATGCCCCCACCCAACTAGTCCTTTTGCTACCAGTGTCGCATGTATCCTACCTGTCTTTGTTACAGCACTGACTTGATCATATCACTCTTCTACTTAAAGTCCTTTCAAGGTGCACCACCATCTAAAAGAGTGTTTTTCCAAATGCAGTCTTCTCTAGAATTGTTATCTACAGTACTTGTTTAAAATCCGGATTCCTGGACCCTGCTGTAGCCCTCCATGGAAGTAAGGCCTGGGAATGTTTGCTTTAACAATCTATAGGTAAACTGAGTGAACACTGAAGTGCAAAAACACTGGCGTCCAAAAGGAGATATGCCTTTTAGAGCCTACTTTATGGCTTTCTCATTTACAGCTTCCCCATAAGCACTCTGGACCTTAGCCTTGCTAAATTTTGGTGCTTCCCCAACTGTACCTCTGCTTCCATGTCTCTGGCCTTCTCTAACAGTATGCTCTCTGACCAAAACACTCGCTATCGCACTGGCTTAGTTAATCCCCCTTCATCCTTCAGAACCCAGTTCAAGGGTTATTTCCTACAATGAGTCTTCCCTGAGTTGCCAGGGCTGGTGTAGATACCCTCCTCAGTGCTCTCCTATACGATGTGCCTGTGTAGACCACTGTCTAACCTTCTCTCACCCTGTTCTTTGCTGAGTTCCCTTGGCTGTTTTGTTCATCTTTTCAACCCTGGTGCACAGAGCCCGCTTATGGTGAATGAGCAATGCCTGAATAATCTATTCAGTTTGATTTAAAGTTCTGGAGACTCTCATACACCATCACAGACCAGCATAGATTGAACATCTTATCTGAGAACTTTGAAGATGGAATAACATTAAAATATGAAAATGGGCTATAGGCATAATTCATTTTATTGCACTTCACTTTGTTGCACTTCACAGGTATTATGTTTTTTACAAATGGAAGGTTTGTGACAACCCTGCATCGAGTAAGTCTTTCAGCACCTTTTTATCCAACAGCATTTGCTCATTTCATGTCTCTGTGTTACATTTTAATAATTGTCACAATATTTCAAACTTTTTCATTATTAGCATATTTGTTGGTGTTATTAGCATGGTGGTTTGTGATCAGTTTGATCAGTTGTCATCAACTTTAATGTTACTATTGTAATTGTTTTGGGGTACCACAAACCATGCTTATGTAAGGCAGTGAACTTAATCTATAAATGTTAATTGTGTTATGACTACTTCACCAACTGGGCATCCCCTTGTCTCTCTCCCTCTCCTTGGTCTTTTGTATTATGGCAATATTGAAATTAGGCCAGTTAGTCACTATTTGATGATCTTTAAGTGTCCAAGAGAAGAGTTGTATGTCTCTTACTTTAAATGAAAAGCTAGAAGTGATTAAACTTAGTGAAGAAGGTACGTTAAAAGCTGAGGTAGCAGCTAGCTAAGTAGTGAATGCAAAAAAAAAAAAAAAAAAAAGTTTCTGAAGGGATATTAAGTGCTACTCCAAGTGAACACATGAACAATAAGAAAGGAAAACTGTCTTTTTGCTGATATGGATCAAGTTTGATTTATTTGAGTAGAAGGTCAAATCAGCTATAACATACCTTTATGTCAAAGCCTAATTCAGAACAATGTCCTAACTCTCCTCAATTCTATGAAGGCTAAGAGAGGCAAGGAAGAAGCTGAAGAAAATTTCAGAGTCAGCAGAGGTAGGTTTATGAGGTTTAAGGAAAGAAGCCATGTCCATAACGTAGAAAGGTGAAGCATCAAACACTGACGTAGAAGCTGCAGCAAGTTGTCCATTTGGCAAGGATAATTAACGAGAGAGGCTACACTGAAGAACAGATTTTCACTGTAGACAAAATAGCCTTCTACTAGAAGAAGATGCCATCTAAGACTTTCTTAGCTAGAGAGAAGTCAATGCCTTACCTCATACCTTCAAAAGACAGGCTGACTCTCTTATTAGGGGCCAATGCAGCTGGTGACTTTAAGTTGAAGCCAATGCTCATTGAGCATTCCAGAAATCCTATGGCCCTTTAGAATTAAGCTAAACCAACTCGACCTCTGCTCTATAAATGAAACAACAAAGCCTGGATGACAGCACATCTGTTTGCAACATGGCTTATTGAATATTTTATGCCCACTATTGAGACCTGTTGCTCAGAAAAAAGAATCTTTTCAAAATATTACTGTTCATTGACAATGCATCCGGTCACCCAAGAGCTGTGATGAAGACATACCATGAGATTAATGTTATTTTCATGTCCGCTAACACAACATCCATTCTGCAACCTATGCATCAAGGAGTGATTTTGACTTCAAGTCTTATTATTGAAGAAATTCATTTCATAAGGCTCTAGCTGTCATAGATAGTGATTCCTCTGATGGATTCGGGCAAAGTAAATGGAGAACCTTCTGGAAAAGATTCACCATTCTAGATGCCATTAGGAACATTTGTGATTCATGGGAAGAGCTCAAAATACCAACATTAACAGAGTTTGGAAGAAGTAGATTCCAACCCTCATGGATAACTTTGAGGATAAGTTATCCTCATGGATAACTTTGAGGATAACCCCCCAAAGTTATCCTTCCAGTGGAGGAAGTAACTGCAAATGAGGTAGAAACAGCAAGAGAACTGGAATTAGAAGTGAAACCTGAAGATATGACTGAATGCTACGATCTGATGATAAAATTTTAACAGATGATGAGTTGCTTCTTATGGAAGAACAAAGAAAGTGGTTTCTTAAAATAGAATCTACTCCTGGTGAAGATGTTGTAAAGACTGTTAAGATGGTAACAAATGGCTTACATATACTTGGTTGATGAAGCAGCAGCAGGGTTTGAGAATATTGACTCCAATTTTGAAAAAAAGTTCTATTGTTGGTAGAATGCCACTCAACAGCATTGCATGCTACAGAGGAATTATTCATAAAAAAGGAGTCTATCAGTTAATCATTAATCCTGAGTAATGCACTGAGATTTCTGTGTGATTAATCTAAAGGGGTAGGGCAGATTAAGAAACCAAAGAATTAATAGGAGCCAAAAGGCAAAAAATTAGATCCCAGGCTTCTTTTGCCCTAACTACTATAGGATTTGGGGATTACCTCTAAATCTCTGGGACCCCCAGTTTTCTGATCCACAAAATAACTATACAGAAACTTACTCTTTCCCCAGTATTATTATTTTATTATTCTGAACCAAAATTTAGTAAATTGGCATTTGAGATATGAATGCAATAAAAAAGCATTTTCTGTAAACTATATGTAGAGTTTATAATATATATGATGATACATGATATATATATATGAGAGCTTATATATGTATTGATAGTTCATATATATACATAAAACTTGATTTTAGGGAGAAAAACTATTGATCCAGCTTACCATAATGTTAAACCAATATTATATTTACTTTTTTCTACTTAGTTGTAATATTTTTTCATGTGGGTTTAAATTTTAATTGTATGATTCACTTATTATATGAAATGGTAATCATCTGTTATTCATCTCCATGAATTATATTACTATGAGTGAAATAAATGTTACAGCCTTATTTGAGAAGATAACCTTCTCATTTTCCTTGTGGCCTTTCATAGACGGGAAAATTTTTTGAGTGAGGTATTCAAGTTATGGCATTCTCTACCTGTGTGACCTTGGACAAATTTCTCAACTTCTCCAAGCATCTCAAAATAGAAATTGAAGCATGCAACACATAATAAAAAAGCCTGATTGATTTCTGACTCTTGACAATAAGAACACAGGTCTGTTGCCAAATTTTAATACTGGATTCTCTGCTTACGAAATACCTTTATATTATTGCGGGTGAAAAAAAGGGTTGCTCACAGTATTTAATTAATACAGTGCCTCATTAAAACATGACTAGTACTTCCCCTTTTTAAAAAATCTACAATAAGATTATCATAATGGAAATTAAACCTTCAAAGTAATTAATGGGATAAGTTGGGCTCAGTGGATTAAAGCCTCTGCCTTTAGCTCAGGTCATGATCCCAGGGTCCTGGGATTGAGCCCTGCATCGGCCTCTCTGCTCAGCAGAGAACCAGCCTGCTTCCCTTCCTCTTTCTCCGCCAGCCTTTCTGCCTGCTCGTGATCTCTGTCTATCAAATAAATAAATAAAATCTTAAAAAAAAAAAAAAAGAAAGAATTCTGTGTCCTTTTATCCCTCTGATTTCCTCAGTGAACCCCAAGGAAATGTACTGCTCATCTGATATAGCACAGATCCTTTGTAAACTGTCTTTGGTATACCCATTTAGAGAGAAGTGGAGGAGCAAGTATGATTATAAATAGAAATTGGAAACTAGACCCTAAAACTATGTTTCTACCTTAAATCACTAAAATCGCCTTTTTGAAAATTTAAAATAAGCTGACTTTGTAAGTCAAAAGTAGAGAGACCAAAAAAAAAAAACTAACCAGAGCCAGGAGCAGCCTTTTATAGGAAGCTAGCTAGTTTGATATCTCAGGGCAGTGGAAGTTTTTGACTAACATTAATTTTATTGGAGAACCAAAAAAAAAAAAAAAAAAAAAAAAGGAGGAAATACTTACAATCACACTTCTATTCCAAAAACACAGAGACTTTAAAGTTCAAATTCTTGATTTTTGCCCCAACTATCATTACATATGGCCTTAAATAGCCTGTTTGAACCCTTCCATGGCCCTATCCACAGCTTGTTTGATGCTACCCTGCTCAGTAATGAAAAAGATGATTTGTCACTTCTTCCTTCTCAATTCCCACCCCTATACACAATTTAAATAGACACTAATACATAGAGCTAAAAGAAGTGCTTTCTACATATTGTCTGTTTACATGTGATTATAACATGTAATTGGTTGCACTGATCTCTGTGGCTCCAAACTGCCTTTAATAGAGCAGTCCAGAAACCCCAGCCCTACTCTTTTGGAGCAGGGTGAAATTCTCCCACAACTTGAACTGAATCAGCAATGATCTCCATGAACTATCCCAGAGGCAGGGGGAGCCCTTTGAGAAGCATAGCAATTGGATGTCACGAAATAGGACAGGCAGCCATGGCTGACAGGCTTGTTGGGAACTGTCTA
The DNA here is from genome assembly GCF_022355385.1 of Mustela nigripes. Taxonomy (NCBI): domain Eukaryota; kingdom Metazoa; phylum Chordata; class Mammalia; order Carnivora; family Mustelidae; genus Mustela; species Mustela nigripes. The sequence continues at coordinate 116,675,873 of NC_081558.1, forward strand.
AACTGTCTCAGTGTTGTACTTCAAGCCTTTTGTGAACTGGTGTTCTGCTTTTCAGAGCAGCAGCCAATCTCCTATTACAGTGAAGAAGGTCTCCAGGCCAACAAAAGCTCTTCTTCTCCTCCTCCCTAAAAACAGAACAACCAAAAGGCAAGTTTGGAAATAACTGCACAGTCACAAATGTTTGCATTGTGTTTAACCAGAACTTTTTACTGAAAAGGGGAAAAAAATTATGTTCTGATTTATATCAGAGTTTCCATTCATGATACCACAGTCAAGTCAGAAGGACAAGTCATATCACTAGCAGAGGTACAGATTGTTAGTTACTTGGCATTTCTGGTAATTATCAGTTACAACTGGCTGGTGATAAAGCCAGGACTAGCTTCCCAATGCTCATTCAGTCTTATTTCTTTTCAAATATGCTTGCATGAGCTATATATTGGCCAAATTGGTTGCAGCTCACTCAATAATAAGGTTAACAGACCTACCAAATGATGGAACAGTTGAAAGTATAAAACTAGTCATAACAACAATTAATATGTATTTTTTACTCATACAAGGTATATGATATACAAGTGCAAAACCAGAACACTATCTTTGGAAGGTAAGGACATTCTCATGTAATATATATGTTCCATACAGCACCTGACACACTATATAGCCATAATAAATATAAATCACTGAAATCCAATTTATTTTCTGGCTACACTCCCAGAAAAGCTTATCTGATTTCCAAACTGTGGGTGCTAAAATAAAATCTGAGAAACACAGCAGAGTAAGAAATAGATCTCTTCTGCATATCTGATATCCACCCAATCTGAGTCCTCATTCTTCATCCTACTTCTTCCTTATTTTGAATACTGATCCCTTCTCTGTACCTAACTCATCTCTGAAAGGTGCATATCCAAATCACGTTGATAGAAGTAAATACCCATTCATTCATTCATTCATTCATTCATTTATTATCAAATATTTTTAAGCATCTTCTCTTTTTACAGAAACAAAGCTTTAGGGGTGCCTGGGTGGCTCAGTCAGTTAAGCTTCTGCCTTAGGGTCAGGTCCTGATCCTGGGGTTTTGGAACGGAGGTCCCACCCTCCATTTTGGAATAGAGTCCCTTCCCTGCATTGGACTCCCAGCTCAGCGGGGAGTCTGCTTCTTCCTCTCCCTCTGCCCCTCCCCGCCTCATTCTCTTTCACTCTCAAATAAATAAATCTTTAAAAAAAAAAAAAAAAAAGCAAAGCTTGATGATAAGCCCTCTCATTAGGGAATGTAAAATTTATCTGAAAAGACACAAGAAAACTTACATACGAAGATCTGATTTAAATAAAACTAAGAATTTTCACAAGACAATATAATGAAATGTGAAGTATGTGGAAAATAAGCATTTAAAACTATGGCTCAGTTGCATGGGACTTATAGAAGTAGTACACTCAGTTTGAGAGTAAATTAATAAATCGTGAGTATATTATATTGAATTAAGTATCCAAAAAATGGTCCCAAATCGAATAGAATAGTTGTTTAAAAAGTCCTCTATTGAAAATGGCAGCTTTTCACATAGTTCAAACTGACCACAGGTTTAAAATATATTTTAGGAATGTATAAAGGGAGAGAAACCTGTGAAGGCATCCTGGGGCTTGAATCAGTAATCCATATATTCTTTTTTTCAATGTTATTTCATAGCCTAGATGTTATATGAGGAAAAATGTCCCTTTCCCAAAACAGCAGAGAGAAAATCATGAAAGATATTTCTGTCTTGGGATAGGTAAACATTTAAGTTTGGTAAACAGGCATTTCAAGCTATTCTTAATCAGAAATATAGTAGTATAGTGGTTTTCCTGATTTCTTTCATAATAAAAAGTTAGACTCAAATCTGTAAACAGACCTTTTTTCCTTTTATCATGACACAGCAATTTAGCCACTAGGGAGAATCTTTTATAAAATTTCAGTGTGAAGATATAGTTTCATATACAAATATAACATGTTAATGAACATTATTCACTCTTTTTACAATAAAAAATTTAGTAATAATATTTTAAGTTAAATATTTGACTTAATGAATCAGTAATGCTCTATTCTTCCGGATTCCCATTGATTTAAGTGTATTGACTAGCAAAGCGCACACCCCAGAGAATAAATGCAAAATCATTTACGTTATAAAAATATTCAGATATTGATAAAATAAATCAACTAAAGTAATAAATAGCAACATTTAAGAATAATACCTTAAGCCTAGATATAGTCCTTATATCCTGAAAGTGATGGAAATCTATCAGCAATCTTCTGAATCCTTGGAGTAGCATCATTCACCTTGGAGGTGAAGGTCAAGGCCAGGCGCTTACTAAAAACTCCTCACTTCCAGAGCTAACCCTGGATCTAGGTGCTCTGGTAGTATACATCTACTTCTTTCAAGAGAGAAACCAGCAAGAATTTACTATCTTGTTCATCCTTAAACAGAAAACCTAAGCAGGTGTATTCAAGGACAAATTAAACAATGAAAGGTCCCTTGGGGATAGAAGTTCCATGTTGGCACCTCTAAAGTCTCATCTATTTTAAATTAGAAATTCCTTAAAGACACCAGCAGAATCTTAAACATTTACATATAGAGAGAAACAAATATAGGTATAAAAAATATTTCACAGCCCTGAGCTGACATTTAGTTAATAGGATGTTAACTTAAACATTAGAGATAGCTGCAAGGATTTATATAAAACTCTGAATGCTATTATCTAATATCCATCAAAGTTATTCTTCCCCATGGTAGGACCTGCCACATTTTCTGAGAATAAGATTGAAATACAAGAATGAAATGGATAGAAGCAAGGACAAAAAGATGAGATATTTCATGTTTGGTGGTGGTGGTGGCTTGAATAACATTTACTTCTTGCTTTGTATTGGGAAGAAATTTTTTTCCTCAAAGTAGTCACGCCCATTTGTTGTTGCTTAGATCACTATTAGCCATTATTTTTCTGTTTTTATAAATTCAAACCCAAGTACTCCCATTATACTTTTCTATAATTTCATGGGTTGATTATTCATTCCACTTTTACTCTTTTATCTATTCATTCTGTGTTGATCGAGTGTCTACGATGTGTCAAGACAAAAGTCCAGACAATTCATTTCAAAACTGTCTCATCATTGCTTCCCATTTTCTAACTTGGGTCCTCTTTACAATTTGGCCTCCTCACCTGTACAGTGAGGAGATTAACATACAGAATGGTCTTAGGGTCCCTTCAGCTCTGAAATCCTGGGTCAATACAACAAAGCATCAGGGATGCTGCTTTGTTTTTGGTTTTTAATAATAAAGATTACGATCACTTTAAGCTAGCTATGGACGCTTGTACCATGAACGATGCTCATTGCTCTGTTATACCGAGAACCAATAAGCATAACGTTACATCAGAATTTAATTTAAAAAAGAAAAAAAAAAAAAAAAACCTCTTACTTTGGAGAAAACAAGTTTTTATAAACTATAATTAAATTCCAGTTGTTCATTCTCTAACTTTACAAAGGTATGGTTTGAGCCCAAGAGAAAACGAGTTTTTGTGTGAATTACAATTAAATTCTAGTAACTCAGTCTCTAACTTGACCCAAGGTGGGGTTTGAGCCCAGAAAATCTGTCTCCAGGGTTTAGCCACTTGTGTCCACTATTCTCAAACAAGCATGTTTTAAGCATTTACCAGAGCGGTAGCAGTTAAGGATGAAAGGATGAATGAGGTATGGTCCTGTCCTCAAGGGGCTTGCAGAGTCAACTCATCCTTCAGCAAACCATTGCTCTAAGGCTCTGGTAAGGAGGAAGACAGAGCCCTTTCTGCCCAGAAGCCCTGCACCACTTTATCCATTGCTTTCTCACAGCATTTGTACAAGTGGGTTATTGTTATTTTTGTTCACCTCCTGGATCCCTTGCTTGAAAGGAATATATCTTATTTGCAGTACTATTCCATGTTGGTGCCGAATAAAAAATAATGGAAATAATAAACTAATGTTCATACGTGGCAAACGTCTTATGGTAAGTACAGTGTAAGGATGAAATAAGAGTTTTTGGTGAAAAACCTGCAATTGCAAGATTGAAATCACCATAATAATCCCAGTTCAGATTTCAGAGTGATAGCAATTTTTCTCTATCAGAAGGAAAAGAATTTAATGCAGAAAGATTTGGCTTATATTTTCAGTAAGTACATAAAAGATAGAGCACACTTTTTATTACGCATTTTTAAGACTATCCTTATGTGACTTAAAAGTTTAGCCTCTCTTAAGTCAGACTACTTTCTGTGGCTTATTGTGTGTGTGTGTGTGTGTGTGTGTGTGTGCGTGTGTGTATGTCTCTGTGTGTGTGTATGTGTGTTTTGTTGTTGTTTGTTTGTTTGTTTGTTTTTTACAAAGTCCAAGATTTAAATTTCTGACATGCTTTTTGGAAGCTATAACCTCCTGGCTTATTTAAATTGGAAGCTTTAATTAAAGTACCAGCTCTATATGCCTGTAATTTGGAAATGTCATGTCTCCTTTCTTTGCCTTTTTTTAAAATAAAAATTCTATTTATTTATTTATTTGACAGAGGGAGAAATCACAAGTAGGCAGAGATACTACAGGCAGAGGGGGAGAGAGAAGCAGACTCTCCACTAAGCAGAGAGCCCAATGCGGGCCTCCATCCCAGGACCGTGAGATCATGACCTGAGTCAAAGGCAGAGGCTTAACACACTGAGCAACCCAGGCACACCACCTTTCTTTACTTTTTCTTGGCATTAAGTCGTGTACATTGCACATTGTCCCTTCACTAAAGCACAGAATTCAGAAGGATGGTTCCTTTCTCAACTAACAGTTTCCTAAGAGAGACCTGCTGACATGTCACAGAAAATATAAATCACATTTCATTAATTTTCATGCAGCTCTCAGACTCTTCAAGGGCATAAACTGGGGTGCATCATCACATTTCCCATTTGAGGGTGCTAAGATTTCTCAATTCCATCAGTCCGCACTGGCAGATCTTGCAGTTCATGATGGAATATAATAAACATGTGTGTTGAAGAAGTTCAACAAAACTTAAAAAGCAATTACAAAATTAAGATTTGATTTTTTATCATAAAAATCTTACATGTTCATTATAGATAATGAAGATAGAAATAAATACAAAATCATCCACAATACAATAGTTATTAATTTTTTTAGTCATTTTCCTGGACTATTCTTTCTATAAGTGGAGATGAATATACACAGGAAACCAGGAAATACCGATTATATTTTATACTTGGTATATGAATAATAATCAGAATAGCCAAATTTTATAGAATATACTAGACATTCTACTAAATAGGTCACATACATTATTGAACTTAATTCTCTCTGGAATTGACGTTTTCTGTAATGCCAAATCATGGTTGAAAAGGCCAAGTGGAGTCAAGATGAATGGTCTCAGTCACAAGTGATCCAAAATTATGGAAAATAACTATTAAGATTATAAAGATTAAGACATAGATCTAAAGAATTTCTTTGTAATAAAAGTAAGAACTTCAAACGTAGTACAACTTAACCTTATCTATTGTGATCCAAAAAAAAAAAAAAAGAAATTTTCAGTTTTAGTTACTGAGACCTAATTAGAATGTGAGAAAAATTAAATACGAAAATGTTAAACACACACCTGAGTGCACACACATAGAGATTTACACTAATATGTGTTATGTTAAATTTTAATATTAGCATTTTAGCATTACATTAACATTTAAGTTACTAAATGTGTTATGGGCAGTACAATGTTGTGCATTTTCTTAATTAGAAACCAATCATTTATAGTATTGTATTTTTATAAAGTAATTCATGCATGTTTAATTATATAACAATAAATACTAACTTATTAAAGAGAACAAAACCAATTTTTCCCCAAATGAAAACAATCTAGAATAAAGTATTGCTATGAAAACTACAGAATGCTCAATTGAGAACCATTTCCAATTTCTTACTGAAGATGACTGAATGATTAAAAAATTTGTTATTGTAGCATAATTGTGAATAGAATTCTATTCTTTTTAGCTCACGGAATGACTTCTTGATTTTTCAGTGTAGTTGAGAGAGATATATTTTAAAATTAACTTTGCATCCCAAAGAAAAGTTTGATCATATAAAGTCAGGAAATATTTACTAAAATAAAAACATTAAAAAGAATTATCATAGGTAATTTAATTTGTTCTTTATATGTATATTATATTTACAACATACTATAACTTATCATTTACTTGCATCATATATATTTCATAAAGTGAGGATCATTAACCTTTTTATTTCCTCTCTATTGTTGAAATCTTTTGTCTATTACATTATGTCCTTGCCTTATTAAAGGATAAAAGATATCCTTATTAAAGGAAAAAAATTAAAATAGTAATTGCCTTATTAAAGTAAACATACTTTAATAATACAATTTCACCCTTTTTCTGTAGTGTCTGAACCAACGTCAACATTTTATACACCAACTCTCTTTGCTGAGTGCTATAATCATATAATCTTCCTAAGGAAGATACTAGACTTTAATCTCACTGACTTCCAAACAATACCAGTTTGGGATTGTTGTTTTCCTTTCATTTATTTACTTATCTATTTTAAATGAAATCTCTATTAATTTGTTGTGATAGAGATGATGGGAAAAGAGGGATCATTTGTCTCTTTCTCATAAAAGATTATACAGAAATAAATAGTCTACTTAGCTGAATATTGTTTTATGCCATGGTTCCAGTAGCCCTACGTGGATTGTGGTTGATAGATGCTAGCCTTAAAATATAGATAAAGTGAAAATCTGTCTAATATCATAACATTTATAAATAAATTAAATTAGGAATCTCTCTCCTGCCATGCTCATCTCAGAGTAGGAGTAGTTTTTAAAAGTCTAGACACAGGGGCACCTGGGTGGCTAAGTGGGTTAAAGCTTCTGCCTTCAGCTCAGGTCATGATCCCAGGGTCTTGGGATCAAGTCCTACGTCGGGCTCTCTGCTCAATGGCAAGCCTGCTTCCTCCCTCTCACTCTGCCTGCCTCTCTGCCTACTTGTGATCTCTCTCTGTCAAATAAATAAGTAAAATCTTAAAAAAAAAAAAAAAAAGTCTAGTCACAGATGGTATCACTCTTCTGTAAGGAGCTATTTATGAAACCCGGGGGCAAATGGGATTACCATGAAGGTGATGAATATAAAGCCATTAAGGATTAAGTTATTTTAGGCTCCATGATTCCCTTCCACTAGCCAAATTGCCATGAAATGATAAGAGGAGAAAATAATATTAAGAGGCAGGTTTGTTTTATTTCTGTAAGTATTTCAGCTGCCAAGTCAGACACTGAATTTTACAGTTTCTTCTTAGGCAGTGCTAAGAAGCCATACTCATCATTCCAAAGTTCAGTGCCTGGTTACTTTGTGCCTTTGAAAAACTCACTCTTTTCAGCCTTCTAGAGCTTAAAAAATGGACTTTTACATGTGTTTTGTTGTCATTTCTTTGAAAAAGATAAAAAGAGAAGGAGAAGGAAGAAAAGGATGAAAGAGAGAGTGAGGGATCCCTCACTAAATTGAACCTTGTTGTTCAGTCATGAGGAGTGAAAGACTGCATTAGCAAACTATATCTCTTTTGTATTCAAAATCTAACATTCTATTTCCTTTAAATTCACTTAAGCAAATTATGACAAAGACCTACTAAACAATTCTCTTTATAATGTTCTATAATGGCAAAATATGGGAAGGAGAAGGTCATATTGTCAAAACGCTTGGCAACCTTTGAATTATTAAGTGACTTAGTGACTGTCAGTCACATCCGTTTCCCCAGTCATCTTTTCAGGAGAGGATGCTACTGTTTTCTTAAAATATAGCTTACACTGCCCTTTTGGTAATTACTGTAATTTGACTCATTTTAAGATAATGAAGCCACCTGCTCTGAATAGCTAAATCACCATTAATGCTGTAAAGCTTTTCTCTCATCAACAAAAAGATATAAAGCAAGTCCTAACCCAACTTTGCTTTCGAAACTTCATTTCTCAGAGAATATATAGAATCATCTTGATTTAGATGTCAGTAATATGCTGTAATAGACAGCTAACATTTTTTTAGGTGGAGATTACCAAGGAAATTTTTCAAGGTGTACTAATTTCATTAGTTCACAGAGTATCAATGGGAAGGAAGAGAGATGCAGTCTTTTACTGTGTCAGTCCCCATGTGAGGGGTTGTCACTTTTGCATCTCATTTAAATGGCACATTTTGTCCAAGATGACCTAACCTAATTAGTGGAGAATCTTGTATTGAACACAGGTCTCCTACTGATCAGCACCCATTTCACTGCCCCTTACCAATTATCTTTTGTTATTTAAGACATTTCATAGGGAAAGATTAAAAAGGAGTAATTTTTAAATTTTTAAAATACTTTCAAGAATCACACAAAATTAATCATTAATGCCACAAAATGTACACAAGAAAAGCCACTTGCTGATGGTGCATGGCCCAGGTGGAAAGAGAGGACTTTTATTTTAAGTTTTTAAGTGAAATGACAGTTTCATACAGATGAAAGTATAAGACCTGATACAAGGTGAGAAAGAAGCTAGCTGAAGAATGTTAGTTTTACGCATATTTTCATTTCATTTGTCTTAAATGTAAGTAAATGAACAGAAACATTAGTTGTTGAGTCATTTGATAAGCCACACCTATAATTCAGTTTTGCCTCTTCAGATGAATTATTATCTTTTCTCAATGGAAAATTCATACAGAAAGTCAGCTGGAGTTTCTCAGCATCGGCACTAGTAACATTTAAGGTAGGATAAGAATGTTTGACAGCTGCCCCCTTGTCCACCCACTAGATGCCAGTAGCACCCTCCCAGTTCTGACCCTCAAACATACCTCTAGACGTTACCGAATGTACTCAGGGCAGGGGGACAAAAATCATCCCCTGTGGAGAACCGCTGGAGTAAACAAGCTTTTTTCATGCAACTACTCTATAAGGCCATGCATACAGAAATGACCTAAACAAAGACCCTGGTCTCATAGAAATTACATTCTAGGGAGGGAGGCAGGACAACAAGACTATATAATGCAGTCACAAGTGCTAAAAGAAAAATAAGGCCTAAAGAATGATGTGGATGGCATTTAAATCAGCCCCCTCCAAGGAGGTGTCTTGAGCAGAGACCTGAGGTGAAATGTGACTTTCTGGGGGAACATGGTTTCAGATGGATAGAACAGCAAAGGTAAGGGCCCTAAGACAGGACCTCTTTATAATGTCTAAGAATAGCAGAGGGCCAGTTGTTGCTAGAGTTGAGTGAGTATGGTCAAAAGAGGTAAAGGGGAAATCAGAGAGGCAGGCAAGGGTCAGATCATACAAACTTCTAGATCATCAGTGCCCAGGAAAACTTGCTGCCATGATGGGAATGATCCTTAGATGGAATGACCCCCAAATAGTAGGCACTGACCGCATGAAGTCACTGAGCACTTAAAATAACTGAGAAACTGAATTTTTAATTTTATTTAATTTTAATTGATTGAAATGTACATGGACACATGTGGTGAGCTGCTGTATTGAAGTGTGCAAGTCTACACCCTAAGGACTTTGGATTTTATTTTAAATATGACAGAAAACTACCAGAAGATTTTAAGCAGAGGAAAGACATGATCTCCTTTACGTTAAGAAGATAGTAAAAATAATAAAATCCAATATATTTCTCTCCATTTTAGGAGATCAGATCTAAATCTAGTGAGAATTTTAGCTAAATAATTCTTGCTGGGTCCCTGTGATCTTCTACTTCCCTGCACCTTTTAACTGGCTTTCCTTGGGGTTGTTTTTTGTTTTTTTGTTTTTTTAATTACTGTTTGCTTTCTTGACAGTTTCAAATCCTTTTTGGAGTAAGAATGAATATAATCTAAGTTAATAAATGGTAAAAGTGAGCATAATTCCATTAATTAATGATTGCTAAAAAAAAAAAAAAAGCTATTGTGCTTTATAGGCATATATAACAAGATAGCAAGATAGAACCAAAACTGAAAGATATAAAAGTAGTTATGGAATGTGACCTGGAAACAACTGAAACAACCCTCATATCTACACATTACAGTTGCTCATTATTTGTTTAGTAAATGAATCCATAAAAAATGCTATCTGGGGGCACCTGGATGGTTCAATGGGTTAAAGCCTCTGCCTTCGGCTCAGTTCATGATCTCAGGGTCCTGGGATCAAGCCAGGCATCCGGCTCTCTGCTCAGCAGGAAGCCTGCTTCCCTCTCTCTCTCTGCCTGTCTCTCTGCCTACTTGTAATCTCTGTCAAATAAATTAAAAAAAAAAAATCTTAAAAAAAAGAAATGCTATCTGTTTTAATTGTTGTGACCAAAATATAGAAAAGAGAGCCTAGTATATAAAGGTTAATTCTGCTGAGTGGAGAAAATAGGTTATTTAAAAACTGAGTATTTTCTTAACCAATTAGAAATAGCAATGATAAGTAAGATTATCATTTATTCATCAATGCTGTGTTTATACACAATGAAATGAAGTTCCTGCAATTATTTGATTAATCTGAAGTATGCAAACAAATTAATCAAAACATTTCATTCTAAAAATCAGCTTTTGGGGTGAGTGAAAAAGCCAGAGAGTGGCATCGAGCCTGGTCATTAGTAAAGGGGATTTGAAGGGTCATTCTCTCTTTCTGTATTCTTCCCAGTGGCCCTCACTCCATCTTCCCCTAACTTCGGTGCTTTAAAAAAAATAAAAAAGGTATGTTTACCTTTCACAGGTTTAGGACACCCTTTTGACCTTGTGTGTTTCTTTACTGCTGTAGGGGTTGGGTTAATGTACCCTTGCATCAAAAATACTTAATAAATAAAAAGGGAAGTGGCAAAGAGAATGTAAGGCCTTGATATGAATGGAAATTAGGTTACTGAAGTAATTAATTAAAAATGTCATAGACTGCCATTAAGGGAAGGATTAGCAATTAAAGCAGAGAGGTTGCGTTAATTACTCAAGGTTGAAGCACAGAACAACCTGAGAGCAATGAGTCCGTTAATGAACATCACTTCAAGTGAAAGCTGGTTAGATTTTCGTGTCACTTGATTGAAGTTGTATTGAATAACTTTGAATTAATAACAATAGCAGGAAATTTCTCAACGATAAACGTGATTAAAATGGATGCCCATATGCCTAGGTATTGCATGTCTAATAATAGCGACATAGCACATTTGTAAAAATTTCCGTTTTGAACAGATGAGAAAGGAAAGCTTACCTGTACTAGGAGTAAACCAAGGCTCATCAATTCATTTACACTTACTTATTTTTGATTTTATTTTTCTGTTCTAAGAGTAGTAATTTGATGTACAGTAATTTGTTAGGATTTCACCATTGGGTGTGTATTTTTAATACATGATTTCTCTTCCATTCAGAAAGATTATACCTTCTTGTTATATGTTGTGAAAATGTTACTATCTTATGCTTAAACACTAACATAAGAAAAATAAGTTCATGAGCTAAATTTTATTTTAAAAATACTTTTTAGAAGCTTTTGGCAGGGGCGCCTGGGTGGCTCAGTCAGTTAAGCATCTGCCTTCCACTCAGGGCATAAGCCCAGGACCGTGGGGTGGAGACCAGAATTGCATTGGGCTCCCTGCTCAGCAGGGTGTTCTGCCCCTGACCTGGCTCACACTAGCTTGCTCTCCCTCTCTCTCTTAAGTAAATAAACAAAATCTTAAAAAAAAAAAAAAAAAAAAAAAAAAA
>NC_081558.1:116687669-116870389 GCF_022355385.1 Mustela nigripes
AAAAAAAAAAAAAAAAAAAAAAAAAAAAAAAAGAAAGAAAGAAGGAAATGGGAAAAACCAGTATGTATGAATAGCCCAATTAAAAAAAAAAAAAAAATTGTCTCAGCCCCTCCCCTCACCTCTCCCTCCCTAAAATAAAAAAAAAAAAAAACTTTTGGCAGATTTCATAAAGTTACTTTAATGTGTTCTAGATCCTGAATTTACAAAAAATGTTAAGTAGATTTTCACTAGTCAGATTCATATGAAAATCTTAAATTTTAAGTAATTCTAGTCCATATTTTGCATTTCTTTTATTCATGTTCTTATAGAGTGAATCAGATCAAAGTCCACTAGATGTTCTGCTTTGTCCAAGTAAGTGTTGTTCAAACTTGAATCCATCCAGAGTGCTTTCGAAAGCACAATTCCCTGGGCCCCATCCCAAGGGATTTGACTTCAGTGTATCTTGGGTGGAGCCTAGGAATGTCATTTTTTTTTTTTTTTTACAAAAATCTAGGCAGTTCTGATGCATCTAGTTAGACAGCTCTGTAGCAAGTTTCCATTTCATTTTGTCTGGTATGTGTTTGGGTCCCCGTATAGAACTGATAGCATTTCATTCATATTAATATACCAGTTGTTTTGAATATTATTTCAATGTTATGTGAACAAGATAAAGTTCCCTCAGCTTGACGAAAAGTTTTACATGCAGTTTGAGTCTCCTTTCTATCTTATTTCCAAATTTTACCAAAAGGTTACCATGTCGTAAATATTCTTAATAACTGAAAGATGAATTTGTCTTGCCTATTGTGCATATAAAACTGTGATGATGTAATCTAAAATGCTTTTACTAAATTTGGCCATCTACACAGCTAGAACAGAGATCTCTATAAACGTCAAATTTCAGGACCGTAGGAACCTTACTAGTAATCTGTTCAGGATTCAATTTTTCCAGCCAAGCTGGTTTATTCAGTTTAAGAACAAAAAAATAAATAAATTACAGGATGACCTTTCTAAACTCCTACTATTCAAATAATACTGCCTTCAAATTAGAAAGGCTATTTCAAATAGCACTCTCTCCTCATAACTGAAATTGTCAGATGAAGAGAAAAATATTAGATTCCCTGTATAGATTAGTCAAGGGAGATATTGTTGGGGATAAGAGAGTGGTCACAGGCACTCACTAGAGCATTACCACAATTCCTTATTTGTAAATTCAAATCATGATTGTGCCTTCTTTGCTTATTTGTACAACAGATTTGTATTAGACTTGAAGAAATTCAATTTCTCTTATAATATCACTTTGGTAATCAAAGAGAGCCAAAGTAGTGTTTTAAGGAGCATTAGGTAAGATGTAATTATTTAGTTGCCTTTTGTTCTTAAAAACTTGTAGGTTAAGTTCACAACACTTCTATATAAAATATGTAAAAATATCTTCCAAATAGAAAAAAATGGTTATATCATAACTAAACTTGAATCAAAGCGTTGAGGACTCTGGAGCTTTCATATATGAAAAGTTTGTATTTTTATTGAAGTTTATATTTTTTTAAACCTTTCTAATAATAAAGATGCAAACGTGTAGTTTTCCAGCTTATATAAGCTTGGGCACTTTATTTAAAGGATTAAAATATCAATAATATAAATTTGATCAAGTAATTATATCTTGGCTCACTGGAGTTTGGTATAAAAATGTATGGCAGTTTTTTTTTTTTTAATTTGCTTTTGTTTTTTGTTTTTAGTGTACTGTCTGAGCCACAGAAATAGGACAGTCCTTTAAAAAACCTAATATACTCCTTATTCAAAAACAGATAAGCATGGGGCATAGTACAGATCGTTCTAATAATGGATTAAGACATAGATGTTTTCTGTGTTTTGCATGGTAGAATAGAATGAGCTAAGCTCCCTTTGGAGACAGTTTTCTGAATCAACTTGTTTACAGAGCTGCTAAGATTTCAGGCTTTATTTAGAGAAGTCTCAATAGGGCATTTGAAGCCAGGCCCCAAACTCTCACCTGAATTGTTTCAGTTTACATCTCCATTAATAACCCAGAATGGATTAGATTTATATCACTCTTCTCTGTGTTTGAAAAGGGAAACTCTTTGGTCTCATTTATCATTGTTTCCTGGCCTGTGAAATGAATGAAGATTTATCCAAAAATAATATTTAGGATCCCTTCCAGATTTAACATGCTACGAAAATATAAGATAATTTAGATCCCTGTGGGACATTCTATATATCTATTGCAATTGTTCTCTGACTTAGCAAGAGTATTGACTATACTTGTGAAACTTTTCTGAAAGGAAGAGTTTCATTATGTTTACTGCTATCTCAGTCTTCTCTTGTAAATACTTTGTTAGGTGGTCTCTCCACAATTCTAGGGGAGCTGACTTTCAGCAGTTGAAACTAATGTAAATTTTTTTTGAAAAAAATAAGAATATGCACCAAAGAAAGATCATATTGAGAGACAGCAGCAGTTTGGAAAAATTGTATTTGCAACACAGTTGCAACAAAAGCTCAGTAGCCATACTGTGCAAAAAGTTCTCACAAATTGCCAGTAAACAGACCAAAAACCCAATTAAAAACTGCGCAAAGGATGCAAGTGGGACTTTTCTAGGGGAAAGGCTTCAAATGGGCAACAAATATGAAAACATGTTCAAATAAACTAATAGGGAAATGCAATGAAAGATATCACTTTATATCCACCAGTCCAAGGAAAAAAATTTAAAACAATATCTATTTTAAAATCAAAAGTATGTGTATTTCTCTATTCAGCAATCCCACTCCGAGGATTCTGTCCCACAGAAAAACAACCAGACTTAAGAAAAAATGCACAAGGATAATTACAGCATTGTTCAGATTTGGGGGAGAAAGGAAACCAAACGAATGCCCATTTAAAAAAAGACTGAAAAAGTCCTGGGGCATCCATGCCTAGAATAATACACAAGCATTAAAAAAGAGTGACATAGAGCTATGAAGGTTGATTGAGGTGATTGTTTATGAGATATTTATGTAAGAAGAAAACAAGACACCAAGAAAGAAGTACAATATCACATATTCATAAAACAATGGCAATCATAAAGCAATGACAATCCCAACTAATGTATATACGTATATAATTAAATGTATTTACCTATAAATTTGGGTATTTGACTATGACTGTGGTTGAAATAAAGAAAATATATATTATATTGTTACTTTGCATGAAATGGGTAGAGTGATAATATATTGGGAACCAGGAGGAGTAGGCAAGAAAATAAAGACTGGAATATAAAAATAGTACGTATGCTATAAAACCATTAAAGCATTTATGCCCAAGCATTTATGTATATGCTATATAACATATGCTTAAAATACTTAATTTAAAATTATTAAAATATTAATATCTTTAAAATATTTTATTTATTTATTTGACAGAGAGAGAGATCACAAGTAGGCAGAAAGGCAGGCAGAGAGAGAGGAGGAAGCAGGCTCCCCGCTGAGCAGAGAGCCCGATGCAGGGCTTGATCCCAAGACCCTGAGATCATGACCTGAGTCAAAGGCAGAGGCTTAACCCACTGAGCCACCCAGGTGCCCCAAAACATTAATATTTTGAAATCAAGTTCACATATCATTGCTTGAAAACATAATAAAAAATAAATGAACAAATGTTATTTACCGACCACCATCCAAAGAATTTGCGCCTAAGTTTAGCTACAAGATCATGGTTTGAAGCCTTATTTTATGAACAATAACAGCAATAAAATTTAATAAAAACTTAAAATATGCACGATTAATGTTAAACTATGTAACACTGCCCAGCTATTGAAAATGACATTGTGAAAACACACATATTTATAGGAAGGAAGTTCATTAGTATATTAAATTAAAAAGCAAGTTACAAAATTGTATATATACTATAATCCCTTTTTTATCACTTAAGTGTCTATCAAAGAACTCAGTAGAAAATGGGCAATATCAGAAACAATTGATAAGCTGGATTTCATTTAAATTAAGAACTGCAAAAGATAAAGTCAAGAGACTAAAACAACATACTGGGAGAAAATATTTGCAAAAAACTCATCTGATAGAGGACGGTTATCCAGAGATACGAAGAACTCTGAAAACTCAACAATAAGAAAACAAACAAGTTGACTGAAAAATAGGCCATAAAACAGGATTGAAACAAATGGGTTTACATTTCAGCTTTGAAACTAACCGAGTAAGCTCATGGAAATGGACCCAGTACCTTTACCTCTGTTTTCTCATTAATAAAGGAAGTATTATGAAAGTCCTAGGAGGTTG
The DNA here is from genome assembly GCF_022355385.1 of Mustela nigripes. Taxonomy (NCBI): domain Eukaryota; kingdom Metazoa; phylum Chordata; class Mammalia; order Carnivora; family Mustelidae; genus Mustela; species Mustela nigripes. The sequence continues at coordinate 116,691,924 of NC_081558.1, forward strand.
TTAAAATTAAATGAAATGATGTAAGTAAAGTGCTGAACAGAATTCCTGAGATGAGGTAGACACTCAATAAATTATTGGTACTAACAATCAACAGCTTAGATAGTATCATAATGACAGCATATGATGAGAAATAGAAACTAATGGAATAAAAAAGAGTTTAATGTTATTTTAAAATGTAGGGAATATATTGAAGTAAAATATGGGCCAAGATCTTTTCTCTATTGAAAAGGATTGAAAATAGTATCTATATGAAATTACTAGGTGCTATTGCCAAAGAAACATTCTTTTATAAGCATAGACACATGGACTGCTGAAGCTGGAAGACGTTGGAAATAATCTCATCTGATCCAGTCATTTTACATATAAGAAAACTAAGGTTCAAGTGCATTAAGTAACTGGCACAAGGTCAAATGATATTGACTGTCTGTAGCAACACAATGGGTGATAGGTGATGGGGTTTAAGGAGTGTACCTGTTATGGTGAGAACCATTGTATGTAAGTGTTGAATCACTAAATTATATGCCTGAAACTAATATTAAACTGCATGCTAACTAACTGGAATTTAAATAAAAACAAAAGGGGTGCCTGGGTGGCTCAGTGGGTTAAAGCCTCTGCCTTCGGCTTGGGTCATGATCCCAGGGTCCTGGGATTGAGCCCCGCATCGGGTTCTCTGCTCAGTGGAGGTCTGTCACTCTGCCTACTCGGGCTCTCTATCTCTCTGTCAAATAAATAAATAAAATCTTAAAAAAAATAATAAAGCTCTATCCAAAGCACCTATATGTAATTTTTAGCTTAATTAAGCCATAGTTAATACTATAGTAGCTGTCCTCCATGTGAATGTTGGGAAATACATGGTAAGAGTTTGATCAAAAAGTGGCAAACAAAATGTGATTTTATAATATCCAAAAACATACTCTTAACTTCAAGGCACCTTTTATAATGATTCATGAGTCACATTTTTATCATTAGGGTTGAAATGTACATGTGAAAAACGTGTAAATTTTGATTATTTTATGGCATTCTTTTAAGGTGACTACTTTTCTTTTTCTTTTTCTTTTTTTTTTTTTTTTTTTTTTACAAATAATATCATGGAATGTTTTCCATAGTCAAGGTCACTATTACCGGAAAAGTCACTGTTCCCCATGAATCATTTCCATGATCCAAAATCTTTGAAAATATACCAGCTCTGTTTAAAGCAGCAAATGATTAGTGGAGAAAGTCCCACTTAAGGTGTTATCATGCTCTCCTACTAGATTGTGGTAATTATTTATGTAATCTATAAAGTATCTATGCTTTCTAAGATTTTCTAAAGAATACATTTATTATGCCAGACCCAAAATACTGAATTTTCATGCTAGGATGACTATGTAAAAATTGTTTTTATATGAAGATCCTTGATTAATTATTCATAACAAGGTGCCATCTTGTTAGAATAGTAGAATAGTGGGGATTAAAAGTTCAAAATATTTATAAAATTTTGTGGTATGAGGGACACCTCATTTATAGAATGTGTGATGGCCTGAGGAAAAATGGTAGCTCTGGTTGTCATTTAATAATTAAATTGGAAGCCATATCTCAAAAATCATGGCTACCTTAAACTCAGTTTGCCAGAGCTCAATCACTCTGATGTGTAGTAAGTTCATCCACATAGCTCAAGACAAAAAAAAAAATCCAAAAATACCACTTAGGCCTCTGTGGACTAAACTGGTCTAGGGTACATTGGTCTGTCCAAGTACTCTACTGTGATGTGTAATTAAAGTAAACTCTCTCACTCTATCATAAATTTAAAATAAATAAACCTATTGGCCCCAAAGGTAAAACCACTAAGTTTTAAAGTTAGCAAAGGCAAGCTTTTGAAAGCGGGCCACAGTTCTTCAAATAGGAAACAGGTAAGAATCACTTTAGTCCCAAGAAATCTTGGCTGCCCCATATCTGAATCCTGATTCCATAATCTTGCCTATTCACTTGTCCCATGGGTTTTTCCTGATGATATCTACTTTTCTGTGTGCTCTCTGAACTTTATCCTGCCACACAGTCAGGTTTTGTTTGGCATTCTACCTAAGTTTCCAAGCTCCAGTTTTCTATCCAGCTGACTTCATTTAGCTTTACCTCAATCAGGCCTACGGTGAGGATTATACTTGACCCTTATACCTTATGGTGCAACAGATGAGGGAAATCTTTTAACTACACAGCCCCAGATTTAGACATTTGTGTCAAAAGTGATTTCAGTGTATCAGTTTGTATTTTGCTGAACTGCTGTAATACAGGGAGTAGCTGAGTTTACAGACTCAGGCTAATGGGCCATGAGCTCACTTTGTCCCAGTGCTTTACTTCTCCGCTGCAGACACTAATAAATCTGCCCTATGTAATTCAGCCAATTCCTTAATACAGTAGACTCTTGGATTTCATGGGGTCTAAGGACTGATCTAGATTGCCCTAAATTTAATCATTTCTTACATTAGTCAGAAATGCAATTATTCAGATTATAAATCACTGCTTACTTAGGGACACTGGCTTTACTCAAGTAGTTTTCGACCTTTAGCTGCACATTGGAATCGAATGATTATCTTTTTGAAGTAATACTGACCCTGAAGTCCACTATAGACCAATTGTATCAGAATCTCTGGGAGTGGGGTCTTGGCATTTGTGTAGACTCAAACCCTGGCTCTTCCTTGGGAAAGCTACTTAACTTCTCCTCTCAGTTTCCTCATCTGTACAATGAAGGTAATAAAGTTCTCATATGGTTATAGTGAGAACTAGATGAGTAAATATATGTAAAACACTTAGAATGGCCTGGCCCATCATAAATACCCAGTAATGTTAGTTATTATTATGATTTCGAAGGGTTATCATTAGGACAAAATGACTAAATGTTCAATAAATATTAAACAGATGATTTAAAGAGTTTTATAAACACTGATGTGTTATTGAAATATGTGGTGTATAGGTCTAAATATTACAGAAATTTAAAGTGTATTTTAAATTTTACATTGTTATAATGCCAAGCACAACATATTTTAAATTGATTTGGTTGCATTTTAAAAGATTATAGCCACAAGAAATAATTCTGTAATGACTGCTGAAAATCTCTTGACAATACAGTGAAATGGGAAATTTTTGGAAATAGTTTTATCTAGATAGTGAGATTGCAGAGGATAGGGTACTGGTCTAATTCATTTCTGTGTCTCCTGAGTGTTGCACCATGACTCAGACATATTAGGAACTTGATAAATAAAAGGAAGAAACTGTGAGGTGAGGGCAGAAGGGGGTACCTTTCTTAGTTGAATTTATGAACCCAAAGGAAAATATTATGGGATATGTTCTTAAGGACATATATTATCTTCTTTTTATTAATTTTGGTTTTGAACATTTCACCTTTCTGTGTAATTCAGTTGTTTCATCTTTAATATTAATATTAGCATACAAATTAGTATAACTGTTCAATGTGATTTTAAAAATTCAAATGCATTTTTTTGAAAGTTTAACTTTTAGTACAATGGTGGAAAAGAGAAGAGAGACCTAGAAAGACAAGTTGGTCTAGATTAATTCCGTTGGTTTCACCAATGCAACAGTACTACCTAAGCTGGGAATCGGAGAATGCTGGTCCTTATCAATCACATAATTAACTTCGAATAGTTACTGAGTACCTGCTCTGTATCAGAAACAACATCTGTGCTTGTTAGACAGACAAGGCAAGCATGAGCTACAGTCCCTGGCTGCATATAGTGGATAGAGCCAGGCAGCAGTTCTCAAATTTATCCTTACCACTATGTTCTACTGGTTTCCTTGGAGGCCTGTGCAAAAAAAAAAAAAAAAAAAAAAAGTCAGTGAATTTAGTCAATTCCAAGACAAATGCCAGAAAAAGCATTCTAAGTCCATCCCCCATTCTTCGTGTACTTGCCTTTTAAAGTTTTATCTTGAAAATGGTGTTTTACTGATTTTTCAATAAAGAACCTCCTAAAATAGCATAAAGAATATATACCCAAGTTAATTACTACATAAATACCAACTTGCCAGGCCATGGCACTTTTTGCTGATATCTTCATTCAGGCTTATTACCTGTGATTCAGCTCCTAAATACATTTGTGTCTCCACTTTTCACTCCCTTCAGTGAATTCTATACCTTATGTCCTAATTAGTTTTTCTGAGCAGTCGTTTACACGTACACATAAAGACAATTGAGCCCCAACATATTCTTCCTGGAGAAACATATTTTCACTTCCAGTTTCAACTACTTCTATCTGTTGCTTCAGAACGGGGACTTGTGCTTCTTGTGGCACTTTCAATTGGCTAGGAAAAATTGATTTTGATAGAAATGAATAGCAGCTTGGAGAAGGCACTAAGTCCTCCTCAGTATTTGAATTAATGTCATATTTTATAGGCTTAGATTCTTTCTTTAATTAACAGTTGTCCTTTCTTAATCATCATTACTAATTAACTGACTTCACAATAGTTTAAAAAGAAATCATAGAATGAATTAACAACATTAAAGATCATCTGGTACAAACCCAGACTTTGAAAATGGAAACAAAGGTCAAAAGAGTTGTGATAAGCCCTCTAGGGGAAAAAAAAGGTAGTAAATACAAGGCTAGGACCCAAATGTTGACAAGACCAAAAGTCTTTCTCTACCTACTTTCCAAATCCAGCATTGGTAGGCATGCTTCCTCTGTATCCTTAATATTTTGCACCATCCCTGAAACATACTATAAAAAAATCCAGTTTTTATTAAAAGTAGATTTAACAAAGAGATGAACTTGAAAAGGGTTAGCAACGAAGGCTCGCTGCCGGGGTTCTGCTCCAGTTACTTGACAGCAGCACCTGAGTTCAGTATAGTCGGCTTTTTGTAAGGGAGGGGAGGTTGGTCAGGCCAGAACTCTTCATGTTGCTTGGTTTTAGGTTCACAGGAAAGCCTATCGTCAAGGGGATGTTTTGATGTGCCCATGAACTGCAGCTAAGCCATTCAGGGTCTTCTTAAAATAAAGCTCTGCTGGGTTTTCTCAGTACAGCCTTCTAAAAGTTGACACAGCAAGAATTGCTTCTCACCAGGTTCTATTTTTAAATCCCAGTCAAAAAAAAATTTCTTTTTAACCTCAAGATTGAGTTTCTGAGACATCTTTGGTGAGTCTTGCCATCTTGCTAGAAAGATTGCTTCGTGGCTTATAGACTGTCAACTCAACCTGTTAGAAGAGGGAAGGAAGAAAAGGAGGGAGGGAGAGAAGAAAAGGGGAGGAGGGAAGGAAGAAGAGGAGGGAGAGAAAGATAACAGCTAATAATAGCCAATATTTACAGAGTGTATTAAATGTGTCAAGCACTGTTCTCAGCACTTTATATGTATTAATTTTTTCCCTCAACAACTCAAGGAGATAAGTTCTGTTATTGTTCTCAAATGAGAAAACTTAGGCATAGAAAAGTTACATAACTTGCACAAAGCTATACAGTTAGTACATGGTAGATGTGGCTTTAACCCAAGCAATGTGACCTCAGGGACACACCTTTTACCTCTTCAGCACATGTCTTTGAGTTGGATTTTTGTCTAAAAAATGCACTAAAAAGATGTTGACTTTTCTTAAATTTTTGCTTTTTCTACTTAATCAAATATGCATTTTTGCCTTATATCTTCCCAGCTGTCAGTCACATGGAAATATGCTGGAGACAGGGGGCTGAGCTAAAAAGAATCAAACCCTTAGGATTGATCAGAAAATCTGATGTTCTAATTGTGCTCTGCTACTTACAGGTCCTGTGACTTTGGACATGACCCTATAAAAAAGTCCTGAACCTTTAGGACTTTCCATTTCCTCACTTGAAAACTAAGATAATATAAACAAACTCATGGTATTATGAGAATTAAATGAGATAACATATATAAAGTCTTAATTCTAATGAATAGCAAACCATCTTCCCCAAGGTAAATTTATATAACAAATTGAAATTCTTAATGAGTCATTATCATTTTATTATTGTTGCATGAAGTCGTATTTATACAGAAAAAAGTTATGATATTGTTCCTATAATTGCCAGCTGTTACAATCATTATTCTTATTTGGTATCAATATGTGCATGTACTGTGGTTAGGATCAATGTGCAAAGACAGATAAATTAATACATTAACATTTCTCTGCTAATGAACTACTTTTTCCAGAAATTCTTACATCCCTTAACCGCCAGAATCTGGCTCATCTTGTATGTCCATACCCAGCCACATCTGACCAGCATTGTCCTGAACATCAGGTAGTTGAAGAGTTCTACAGGAACCACCAGAAAGTCTCACTCATGCTTTCATCCTGTGGGACTTCTTTTTAGCCCTTTAGTGCTGAATCTTCCTGCATCTGCCAGTAGGGCTAAGAAGCAGTTTTGCCTTGTGTACGATCAAAATGGGACTGAGGTTGGGCAGAAAGACCACAGAGAAATACTAAATAATGCATCTAAATGGTGCATCTTTCTGAAGGAAGTTGGTAGGGAGGAGCTCCAGGTCTGGAGCCAACAGGACCAAAACTAGGAAAACAGAGAGAATGGGTTTTAAAACTAAGATTGGATGAACTTGCCTGGATTCTCAAGTCTTATCATGTGGCTCCAGCAGCCTGAGATGGGGATAGGGAAGAAGCCATGAAATGGAATGTTGTCTGGTTTAGACCAGTCTTGGTAAGCAGAAAAGGGATACACTGACCTATCTGGTCACCTCTAAATATGAATGCTAAGTTGAGGTATAGGTCAGCAGCATATATAGAATGACCTCTAGCTTCTGACTTGGAAACTGTTCTGTTGTTCAGGCCTGCAATTGTTCTAGAGTTTTTTTGTATGTCATTCACCTATTTCTGTCTTATTGATTGAGCCCTTTCATATTTGACCTAAGAGTTGGGTGAAACTCAAGCTACTCTGGCTTTGTGCAGGGTTACACTGCCATGCTAAGGGGGAAAAATAAAAAGAACAGCGTCTAATATGTTTAAAACTCTATTGCACATGCCTTGGCTGGGAGGAGTTAAGAACCTTGACCAAACTCAAAATATCCAGCCCTTCTTTCTAATGTACAAGAGCTAACGTGCATAGTCTATGCTGATGATAACCAGAGGTTTTTTTTTTTTCCCTCCAAAGATGCAAAAAGAGCAGAGGAACATAAGGTCAGCAGACCTAATTTGATTCTGTGTTCTAGCACTTTCTAGATGGACAAAGCCCTTTTTGTCTCTCATTATCCATCTCCTCAGCTTTAAGGAGAATAAGACCTACCTTCATGGAATGGCCAAAGAAAAGTAAAGGCTATAAGCTATGTTAAGTATTTGTAAACCCCAAAATTATAATCATTAAATATAACCCAGATATATACTAAGTAACACACAATGAAATTAGTCATAAGACTAATTGGATAATTTTTGACATGGTCTGTTATGGAATTTTCCACCAGAATTGAAAAGAAATAAATTGGCTTTGACAAGGAGAATAAAAACTAATTTTCGAAGGGCAGAGTGTTCTACCACCTCAGAACAAATTTATAGTCTTTCTAATATAACAGTGGTTATATTCTGTATTCTTTAAAAAGTATTAAGGAAAATTTTGTTTATGTGGATTATGACCCCATTTGGCACTTACTGTGCTAGAAAAGAAAACTAAAAAAAATTTAACCATATATTTATTAATCTTTTAAAAACAGCAATAAAACATATTACATACTAACACCAATAACATTTTTGGTAAAAATTCTCTTTTCAAAACAACTAGAAATTTTAGTGAGAAATTTGACATTATTTTACATTTTTGCAAGTATCTTTGATAGAAGAGCTTAATAGAAGAAAATTGAACTCTCATACCTGTTCCTACACCTAATCTGTCACAGTTTTTTTCTTTTTGGTTGAAATATTAGAAGAAAAATCTATCTTCATAAAAATATACAGGTAGGAAAGGAAGGAGTATTTTCATAGCCTTTCCAAACACTTGTGGGTATTATTTTGTTCTATACCAAAACTTAACAGGTGATATTTCTTAAAGTGTAGTAGCAGTGTAGAATCTGAAGTGATATCAGTGAACTTTGTATATTTTTTACATTAATATCCACAGTTTTCCTTACATTTTGAGTGGATCTTTAACTCATGCATAGTTTTAATAACATGCCATGCATTGGTCATTTGGAAAATATTGGTTCACTGAGTTCTCCATATCTTCAAATGTTGCCATACTTCATTATACAGTATCAAAAAATACTTCATATATATCACTGCTCTCCTCAGAAACATCTTTAACTATTGAGAAATTATCAAGCTGACCGTGGCAGATGTGTTTTTCAAAACTCTAGCTTTCATGGAAAATCTGCATTTTGGCAACAAATATTGTTGGTTGTTTTCCTTGAAATGAAAATCTCTCTTCATTTATTTTCAAGGAAAAAAAATGTCAGGTTCCTAAGTTTGTGTAAGCATAGTTTATCAGTCCATCATTTTTAAGTAAAAATAATATTACAGTTATTTTTATATGGCCAGTCCTGTTCCCAACTCGTACAGTTTGGTTCAACCATCTTGATTCATGCTAAGGTGCTAATGGTTTTACCCACTGTTGCTGCTGTTGCACCATCAATACAAATGTCAACATAGCAAAAAGGTAAATAATGTGTTAGTACTATTAGAAAATAGTTTTGACTTCACAGACCACCTGAAAGGATCTCAGGAACCATCAGGGTTCTATGGACAGTCCTTATGTGTTATTTTCTCTTAAGTGTTAAATGCATTCTTCATTCTAATGGTTTCCAGGATTTCTTAAATTTTATTAATTAAAAACTGTTAATATGAAGTAGATATGGATGTGTGTGTTAACATGAAAAGATATTTACAATATACTGTTGAGTAAAAAGAGTAGTTTGGTATTTGTACTACAATTATATTTATGTCATTAAAATACATAAGTATGTATATATGAAACATATTTATACATATACTTACATATGTATAGGTGTGTAAACTTTTGTAGGAATGACATCAACTAGAGAGATTAAGAAGGGTTAGAAGTAATGGGAACAATTAATCTTTTTTTCTTTTGCAACAAAGTGAAAGTATTTCATTAAATATTTACTGAGCACCAACAATGTGATAGGCACACCTCTGTACTTTAAAAATAATTTTTTTTAGCATTTCTTTTAAGGAGAAGATGTTTTTATAACTTTAAAAAGCTTGTTCCATTTGGGACAATATACTATCCATGGCAGTTGAGCTCTTCCTCATGAAAGCTTTGCTTCCTTTCTCTTTAAACCTCTCACATTCACCTACCCCCGACAGTTTTACGAGAGTGCAAAAGTTGTGGGTTTTTTGTTTTGTTTTTTTTAAGATTGCAGGAGTTTTTAAAGACTCTTTATTAAAGTGTATATCTACTTCCAAAGATGTATTTAATCATTTAGCATCAGTCATTCTTCTGTCTCTCAGGAATATATTATCAATGTATTATTCACTTTGGGGCATTAATCTGAGATTGTAAGATGAGTCTTCAAAGGCACCCTTAGAGTGCTTTCAATCAAGTCGATATGAGTGAGTTTCAGTCTTTTCATCACTAAAATTTCTCAGCTCTTTGTTCAAGAAGTCTTTCTCATTGTCTTTAAAATTTTGTGATGACCTCCATAATAGAAGCATCTGATATTTGAGGTTTGATTCCTGAAGAGGAAAAAATGGAAAATGAAAAGATTAAAACTGGAAGAAGACTTTCGGCCGTCCTCTATACTCACTGGGATGCTACAGTTTTGAAGAAAGAAGTTCAGTCTGTAGCTCTGATGTTTGCTTACCTGTAGCTGAATATCTTCAATATTTGCATGAAATTATTTTGAATAGCAAAACAAAATAATGTCTCGTTAAGTAGCAAGAATCTCTAGACTTTGAGCAAGAAGATAAATGTTGTGGTTGATTCTTCCTTACCCTACCTTACCTTACTCCAGCTTTCCCCAATTATAAAGTTTTATCCTCTGACAAGTTAGAAACAAGTGAATTGCAATGGTAGCAACTGTTTTTTTTTTTTTTAGACCAAGTTCTAAATATGCCATTTCAATTCTTTTAAAAACACATTAAGCTTGATGATATCCCAAATACACTTGAGTAAGTATACATCTTTTCAATGTTTTATTATTCCCTGGGAGGTTCAGTTCTTAGGTTTGCATCAAGATGTCAAAAATCACAATAAGCCCTTTTAGATGTTCTGCAGCACTGAACAATTTCACATTGTATTTTTTTTAAACAGACTCTCTTTGTTTTTGTCCAATAACAAGAAACAAGTAAAGTTTAGATATTGCTTTAGGACTTTACAGAATGCAAAAATACGTATCCTCTGCTGGGTACAAAATGTTTTCCTAATTCATTCAAAGTACATTATATCTGGTCTCTACCTATCAATCCATCTCTGTATCTCTCAAAAGCTTTTTTTGTTGTTGTTTCATCAAATTTTTCCTAAAATGATTTTACATATTACCAAGTTACATGAGTGCCTAGAGTGTGTCAGCTGTAGGCCCATTTGCTGCTCATTTAATTCCTGACTACAGAAAATATGGATGCTTGTATTACTTACAGTAACCAGTGATGAAGAAGGAATCTCATGATACAGTTTGATGAATTACCATGTCTTAATAAAACAGGGTGTGATCAGCTATTTCGACTTACATTTAAACAGGCTCCATGCCTGTCACCCACCAACCACTTCAGTAACCCCCAGTTGCTCTCCTTGTCTGCTGTCTTCCTTCCTCCATTCCATTTCTCACCCTGTAACCAGGGGGGTTTCCTAAAGCAGATTTGATAAGTCCCTCTCCTGCTTAAAATCCTGCAATGGCAGCTCATTGCCTTGAATATAAAGATGTGATTGTTTTAAGACTCCCCCTTCCTCTCTAGCCTCATCTGACATTACTCTCCCAAGCCCCAGATCTGTTCTCGCCCCACCAGCCTCCCCTCAGATGTTAGAAGGCCCCACCATCTCGTTGGTCTTACCTCTTCTGTACTTCCTCCTCCTCACTCTTCTGGGCCCCTGTTCCCCAAGCCCACACACATACATCAGCCCTTCTCTTCCAGTGTTTTGTAAACTACAAAATGCATGAAATGTTTAAGGCACAAGAATAAAATGAACATACTTCATACTCATGCTATATAAAAATAAAAACATATTCAAGAAGCTTCCCCCAAAAATAAATAAATAAGTAAATGAAAAGGAGCTTCCCATATCCCTTATCTGATCACTTAAGAAGAGAGTTTTTATAATTGTTCTTTTTTAAAAGACTGCTTCTTTCTTATCAGCCAATAAAGTCATAGAGAATTTCCTATAATAATCACCAAAGTGCCAAGATACCGTGTGTATTCAAATACATTTGTGCTTCTTTTTTCCAGTAATGGAAATATCAAATTTGGTAAAAATGTCAGAAGTAATCCACGACCTATTACTTTTTCTGTAATAGTAACACATGACCGTACTCAGTGAGTCTAGCTTCCCTAGTGCTAAAATGATGATCATGCACCAACATGAAGCAGCCATTGTTCCAAACTAATATAATTTTGCCTTAACAAACTCAAGTACTTGAATGTCGAACATAATCTACTATGCATCTACTATGCCTAAACCACTATGCATCTTCACAAATAAATTTTGCCTTCATGGCCCAGATATATAATTTCTAGGAATTAAACCCCTTTTTACTTTAGCCAAAAATTCACAGAATATTTGAATTCATGTGTTTGGTCACAGTGCTTTATATAAATGAAATTATTTGAAGTTTGCCTCTAATTATAAACTGTTGTATTTTCCCCCTAATTAGTAGTAACACTTTCTGTATCAACCTAGGTGTTACTTGATGTTTGTCATAAAGTAGGGTATGCAATTAGCCATGTCCTTTAGACTCTGTTGTTTTAATCTTTTCACTTTTCACGTCCATTGAATAAAAGTGCTGTCTGTGGCCCCAAATCTTTCTTGTCCCTGTGACTTAGAAGAGCTCCCTCAGTGAGTAGTTACCCAGAAGCTTTTATCCATGAAGAAAATAGATAGGAACCTCAGACCTGCCCACCCTCTAGGGAGTGCCACGTCGTATTTGTAATGTTGTCATCAGTGTATTTATAAGCCACTGGAGAAAAGGGATGAATTAAAGAAGGCACATGGAGATTGATAGAGAAATGATGAGAATTGTGATGTTGATTTAGGATTCCTCATGTTATCAGGGCCCTGAGAAAGAGCCCCGAGGTGAAGGTAATGGCTATGCCTCTAGGAAATGTCGTTTTCAGGAACAGAAGGGATTTATTCTAAACTGTCACGTCTCTCATGTCTGTGTGGAGATCCACACGGAAAAAGATTCTCAAAATTCATTTGAGCCATAACAGAAAAGCTGGCTATAAGTCAGTCAGTCACATAGATGCAGCTTACTGGGGAAACAGTTTTGAACTTTTTGCGTGGATTTTATAGCCAAAGCACAAACTTTGGACTGACTGTTCTTGGAAACAAAATCTCATAAACAAATTTTTCTTGAACATGTGTCAAAGTGACAAAACAATGTGCACATTTAGAGAATGGATGACAATAGAGGTATAACATGGTTGGGGGACAGAAAGCTTATAGAAGCAACTGGAGGCTCTTTATTTTTATTAAAATAAGGTCGTTGTTTTCTTTCACAAGGACATAAAATCATCATGCTCTGATCACTTGATATAAAAGAAGTCAGTGGCAGGTGTAGGCCAGGTGTGCTGACTACCAGTGAGAGAGAAAAGGAGCCACTGGAGAGGCCAATGATAAGCACAGCTGTGTTTGAGATAGGATAATACAGTTCCATCCCCATCCACTAAGGCCAACGCATATAAAAATAGGAAATCATGTCAACAGGGATCAGAAGCAGAACATCAAGTAATAGTTTCAGTTTTAGATTATTTCTTTTTTTTCCCAAGGGGCAAGATATAGAACCTATAGTTTGCCCTTTTATTCTTTTTCTTTGTGGGGGAGAAGGGAGAGAGATAAATTTTTTAAAGTGATAGTAGAATTCATTTGCCATTCAGGGATCCAAACTAACGTCAGTTCTCTCAGCTTCTTTACCTATCTTAGACCTGCAACCACTCCCGTCCCACTGCTTGAGTGACGATAGGTAAAAACGTCAACTGGGACGGCTTGCTAAATTCACCTTGCTCTGGAAATAGTACCAAGACTACATAATGCCAAGAAATCTAGTAGATTAAAATATGTCGCTCTTCAGACATTGCCTTTAGTGGGCAGAAAACAATTTTTTTAAGATTTTATGTATTGGGTGCCTGGGTGGCTCAGTGGTTAAAGCCTCTGCCTTTGGCTCAGGTCATGATCTCAGGGTCCTGGGATCAAGTCCCGCATCAGGCTCTCTGCTCAGCAGGGAAACTGTTTCCTTTTCTCTCTCTCTGCCTGTCTCTCTGCCTGCTTGTGATATCTCTCTCTGCCAAGTAAATAAATAAAATATTTTTTAAAAAATATTTTATTTATTTACTTGGCAGAGAGAGAGAGGGAGAAGCAGACTCCTGCCTGAGCAGGGAGCCCAATGTGGGGCTGGAGCGCAATGTGGGGCTCGATCCCAGGACCCTGAGATCCTGAGTTGAAGGCAGATGCTTAACCAACTGAGCCACCCAGGCACCCTAGAAAACAATTTTTGTTTATCAGTCATTGCGTACTACATACCACTACATACATACATTTAAAAACCAAGTGTAGAGAAAATGAAAAAATATCTATTTTTGTAGAGATAAGAATTTCAAAATGAAAGAATTGAACTCAGAATTTTCCTGTGAAGAACATCATGTTTTGTTTTTTCTTTGAATATGGTTTTATTTGGTTTGGAGACTCGGGGGGAGGGGGCCATTTAAGAAGAGTTTATTTATTGTCCTCAAAATAATGTGGAACATTGCTGAATCTGACATAACTGAAATTTCAAGCTTAGTTTTTGTTTTCTGCCTACTTAATCTCAATAAACCACCCAAGCACTGTTCCTCAGACCATATGTAACCTTTTCTGAGAAGGCATTAACCTTCCTAGCCTAGTTGAGGCTTGCTACTTTTGTTGCATGTTTCAGAGGTGAATACTTTCTATGTAGCCCGGAGTAAAGTGAACTTGTTTGCAGAAAACATTGGTGATCAAGGGATATGAAATTGAGGACGTGATGATTAATAGCAACTGGAATTGCCTATCCTACCATGGATCTGTCCCTCCAAAAAGTTGAATTGTTTGATCACTTGCTTTTGACAGAACTATAAAAACACCAGCCCTTAATCAGTAATCCTCTTCCGTAATCCTGGTGACAGGACCTATCACTAGCACTTCATGCTAGAAATGGAGTTCACTGATTTGCTTTTCAAATGAAAGCAACAAAATTCACTGTAGGGGAACAACAAATCCAGAACTTTCAGTGTTCTTATTTTGGAAGCTTATTGAACCAATGGTTTTGCTTTCTGAGTTTTAAAATTAAATTAAATTAAATTTGGGGTGGCTGGGTGGCTCAGTGGGTTAAGCCTCTGCCTTTGGCCAGGGTCCTGGGATAGAGTCCCACATTGGGCTCTCTGCTCAGCAGGGAGCCTGCTTCCCTCCCCCTTTCTCTGCCTGCCTCTCTGCCTACTTGTGATCTCTGACTGTCAAATAAATAAATAAAATCTTTTAAAAAATAAATAAATTAAATTAAAGAAACCTTGGTGGAAAGACAAGCACCTCTGCAAATAATTCTCTGTAATGATGACAATTTTCCTTCAGAAAGTTGATTTCCTCTATATATAAGACAAATAAAAGATCGAAAAATTATCCCTTTAATGTAGAAGTCTGTCCAGGTTTATGTCCTAAGTAGAGTGAAACTCTCTCAAGCTCTAATTCCAGGCATTTGGGAAGAAACACCTCCTTCTCCCTAATTTCCTGTTTTCTCTTTTCATTGTTTCTTTGGCTCCCAAAGCAGTAGTGTTTGTGGCTCTGCTGACATTGTGGATCTTTAAAAAAATAAAGAAGAAGAAGAAGGGACATGGGACTCAAATGATGTCAAAGAATTGAGAAGCTTAATATTATAAAGGAGAGTCAAGAGGAAAGAGACATATTAAATGCAATAAACAAAACATTCACATAATTGTACTACGACACTTGCCACAAGGGACAGAAGAAATAATTGTTGCATGAATCTCCACATTTTTTTAAAAACAAGTTTTTATTCCTGCAGAAACGTAATAAAGAAAGGGTAAAGTCCTGACCCAGTCATTTTTCTGCAAAGGAGACTTATATGGGTCTTTTCTATGGCAATTTTATGGATCTCCCAAGCAATCACACTTTATTTTCTTTTTTATTATGAAAGAAATTCATTCTTATTTCAAAGAGTACTCCCAAGTATAAAGAGAACACATAAATCATGCATAATTCCATTTCCCAGAGAAAAGTGCTTTTAATATTTGGTACATATCCTTACAGATTTTTCTTCTATAAATAAATATCCTATAATTGTAAATTTTCAAAGAGAAGCATGCAGTTTTTCTCCAAAAGGCTTTTGTTCTCACTTTCTTGCCTCATGAATTCTACCCCCTCATTCTCTGGCATCTCCAGTTTCACTTTCTTCACCAGTTGCCTCATGAACTATAAAAGTATTCAGGACCTTTACACAAGCCAGTGGGGTGGGGGTTGGGGAGGACTACAATTTTCCCAGTATTCTTCCCCTCTATTTGTCCTCATTCCGTTCTCTCTTCCCTCCCACCCTTTTTTTAAACTGTGGGAGAACACTTAACAGGAGATCTGCCATCTTAATACATGTTTCCCTCTTTGTCTTTTCATTCAAGCTTTTGTAAGGGAAAAGAAGACCTTTCTCAGTATCTTTACTCCCTTAGTACCAGGGTAGTCCATAAATTACTCTAATTTTGGTTCCAGTAATTCTCTTCGTAAGGTCTTTGATGGCTGCCAGCATGCCCAACACAATGGAAGTTTGCAGGGTACCTTCTTACTTAACCTTTCATCAGCATTTGACACTGTTGAGGGCTCCTTTTTCTATGACTGCAGTCCTCCTGGTTCTCCTCTTACACATAAAACCACCCGTATTCAGCCTCCTTCAATGGGTTCTTTTCTTTGGCCCATTCTTTAAAAGTAACAATTCTCCAGTAACAATAACTCCTGCTGGAGTTAGTCCTTATCTCTTTTGTTTTCTTTTTTAATGAGCTCACCTGCTCCTGCAATTTTAGATATCCCCTGAAATCTTTATGCCCTGCCTGCTCTTACCTCTCTTCTGAGATTTAGACGCTTATATCCAAAAGACCAACTGGATCTTTCCACTCAGATGAACGTTCCAAAAACATCACAAACTCAGCACATATCTTTTCAGCACATTATCTCTTCTCC
This sequence comes from Mustela nigripes, assembly GCF_022355385.1. Classification (NCBI taxonomy): domain Eukaryota; kingdom Metazoa; phylum Chordata; class Mammalia; order Carnivora; family Mustelidae; genus Mustela; species Mustela nigripes. The sequence goes on from NC_081558.1 coordinate 116,708,214, forward strand.
CAATCCTCCTCCTTCTCACCAAGACTCTATTCAGTTGGTGGCAACACCATTTAATAGCTGTATTAGTGTAAATAACAGCAGAGAGGCTTTTTAAAATAATGCAAACTTCACCACAGAAAGATGCAATATTTACATTCATCTTGACACCTGTGGTCAATCACAAATTACTTTGGGGGCTAATTCACGCTATTACCTCTAAAACTGGACTGCTAGAGAATCTGATAATTAGAAGTCCATTGGCGACTGTGAATACAATTACAGGAAATTGCAAACTGATTGTAATTGCCTTAAAAGTGAAGAGAAAGGAAGGAGCCTGCTAGGAAGCATAGACCACTCTTTCAAGTTTGACAGTGAAGAGATAAATTAAACAAATGTCTTTAGGGGAAAGGAGATGTGAGAAAGTCATCTTTTAAAATGCAGGCTGTGGGAAGAAGGTGGTGGAGAAGAAGGGATGGACGACAAGGAAGATAAGAAGATAAGAATTGAATACTGACAAGCACAAAAAGAGTACGGAAGTCTTTGTTTCTTTTGTCTCTATGGTATACTCTTCGTGTAACATTTGTTTTTACTAAATTCAGGTCTACTATTCATCATTAAATCAATAATAGTAAAAATATTTTTTAATATTTATATGTAATTTTTAAAATTTAAATTCCAGTTAGTTAACATACAGTGTAATAATATTAGTTTCAGGTGTACAATTTAGTGATTCAGCCCCTCCATACAACACCTGGTGCTCATCACACGTGCCCTCTTTAATCCCCATCACCTGTTAACCCGGCCCCTATCCCCTTCCCCTCTGATAACCCTCAGTTTGTTCTCTATAGTTAAGAGTCTGTTTCTTGGTTTGCCTCTCTCACTTTTTCTCCCCCATGCTCATTTTTTTTGTTTCTTAAATTCCACATATGAGTGAAATTGTATGGTATGTGTCTTTCTCCGACTTTGCTTGGCAAAATACTCTCTAGCTCCATCCACATCATTGCAAATGGCAAGATTTCATATATATATATATATATATATATATATATATATATATATCCACATACATATATACCACATCTTCTGTATCCATTCATCAGTTGATGGACATTTGGGCTCTTTCCATAATTTAGCTATTGTTGATAATGCTGCTATAAACATCAGGGTGTATATATCCCTTCAAATCAGTGTTTTTGTATCCTTTGGGTAAATATCTAGCAGTGCAATTGCTAGATCATAGGGGAATTCTATTTTTAACTTTTGGGGGAATCTCCATAATATTTTCCACAGTAGCTGGCACCGGTTTGCATTTTTATACATAATCTTTCACCTTTGTATTTATTTACGTTATTGTTCTGTAGTTAGGCAAAAATTGCAACTGAGGCTAATTTGTGCAACTAACTAAATAATGTGTTTCTTTTCCTTTTGAAAATTTCTTTCATATATTCCATTCTTAGTAAGAATGAAGAATCATTTAATTTGATTTATATACAACTAGTGTCTTTCAGTTCAAACTCTTACTTTTTAATAAACTCCTGTTCTAAAATGAACATAGGGAGTTTCATTTTTTCAGGACCTTATCTCATCAGATTTTGTTGTTTTGTTTTGTTTTGTTGTTACTTACTTGCAAAATTTTCTTATATAATACATTCCAAATCTGTGATCAGGTATTGTTTTCCTATACAGTTTCTAAGTTTTATGGTTTATTTCATTCAAATGAGTAAACCCACCTTTCTGTTCTACTTTTGTGGAGGAGAGAACGAAGGGGTGAGAAGCAGGAGGTAAAAAGGGTTAATGAAAGATAGTGGAAGGTCGGCAGAGAAGAAAGGTTACCAGTTAGTCAATATTCTTGAGAAACCTCTAGATCTGATTCAGTGGTATTAAAAAAAAAAAAAAAAAAAAAGTTATCAGCACTAACAAAGAACTAAGTAGATCTCCTTGCAGTTACTCAGAAGTGATTCAGAATGGTGTGGGGAAGATGGGACATACTGCATTTAGGGTTTGACATTGGACGCTTCTCCCGAGCTGAAAGCTTCTCGTAAGGAGTGAGGGCTTCTCTTCCCTCACTTCTCCCACCTCAAAGTCCTCACCATTTTAGCTCAAACACTGACGCTCTCTTCTCAGCTGCATGTAGGTGAGCAGTGCACAGAACCGACCAGGCAGCCTTAGCAGGCACGGTGCTAAGGCTGAGGTGGAGAGGGCCTGAACTTACTGCCTCAGTTGAAAACCTCAGAGCCCCTGCCTGCCAGGGGGAGGTGGGAGGGGCACAGGAAGTGACTACCCTCTGGCTTCTCCTCCCACAGAAGCCCTGCCTCCTTCATGCTTGGGCAGTGGAGAGGTTAGCTTGCTTTCTCCTTCTAGCTCTGTCCTTTGGCTAATGGGAAAGGCCACGCAGAAGCTATGGAGTTGCTTTTTGGGCTTGACAAAAGTGCATAGATAGAACACAGGGATTCCTGGCTGGGAGGAGGGAGGAGAGCTGAAGATCTCTGCCTGGGCTGGCGGATCTGAGCAGTCCAAGTGGGAAGCTGTGTGCTTGAAAGAGGATTATGCTCGCACTAGAAATAAGCAGTAAGTGAGCGAATAACCATTATGGCTTAGAAAAGGATTAATCCCTCTGGGGTTATGGGGTGAACTAGAAAATATTGCTTAACTCTAGAGTAAAGCTGTAAGTCTTCTGACTCTGTGTAGAGTTGTGTGCTGTTTGGAGACTGGGGCTTAAATACAAAATCAGAGCTCGAAACGCCTCCTCCCACTCTTGGAAAATGCCAACTTCTTCTTAGAGTAGTTGTGCATATAATCTCCTTCCCTGACCTAGCCTCTTCCCAGGAAAATACACTCCTAAATCAGCTAGGGAGTTGGGATTAAATTGGAAAGGTGGAATTTGGTAGTGGTAGAATTGCAGTCTTGAATTGTGCTCGGTGAATGCCGACATTGTTATACCAGTTAGCAGTGATTTGTACATCACTTAGAAATCCTGGGGTGGGGCATTACAAACGGAAAATTGAGTGCTTTTATGAGAAAGAGGCTGAAGGGTCCATATGCGAAGGATGAAATATAAAAAGGTATATAATTAATAATAGATGGAGTGTTTTCAAAAGCATTAAACTAGACCAGCCTCCAGGGAACCTAGAAGTATGACGATGAAAATTAGTTAGAAAGGAAGAAATTTTACTTTCAGTGGTTTTTTTCTGCTAGCCAAAAATTTCACAATGTTTACAAAGTCAAGACAATGATTCAGGGATACTTCAGTTATTGCCATACATTATAAATACTGTCGCGGGACAAGATCTATGGTTCCTTGGTCAGCAAGTTCTGGCAATGAAACCACTGCCGCTGGTGCAAAGAATTCTGGGATGTCTGACAGTGAAATGGATGGAAGGACCCACATTCCATCTCTACTTAATGTCCTTTTGTCCAGAAATCGGGTCATGCAAATGAGCTACTTGGTACGTATACAGATCAATATTTGGAAAGGCATTTCTGAATGTTTTGCATTAGAGGGTCTCTGGACAATATCTTATGGCAACCAGTAGACTAAGAGGATAAAAAACAAAGTGATAGGAAGGAAGTCAGCTTGATTGAAACCAACTCTGTTCTTTTCGTTTTCCATCAATCCTGAAATGGAACCTCAAATGAGGAGAGGAAGAAGAATAGAAATCCTGTGGCCATCTGTTCTGTTCTAGGTGGCCAAATTCATTAATATATGAATGAGAATTCAATTTTATTTATGCATCTGAACACTTGAAGATTCAGAATTCTCTTTATTACAGAAAAAAAATCAACACAAAAATAAGAGGTATATTTATTGGGGAGGAAGGGGAAAAACAGATAAGAATTGTGTCCCACAGGGTAAAGAAGATTGATACCATGTTCACTGGAGGATACAGTTTTTCCCTCGATGAGATGGGGATCCTAATATGGCATAATAGATGCAAAAAAATTCTTCTTACTTCCCTTAATTCTCCTCGATGTATTTAATACCTAAAGCAAGGATTGTTTTTTGTTTTTGTTTTAATAATAACCTTGGATTACAGCTAACTATGTAGTGAATTTTATTTTCATTTTCTTACTGGTCCTCTACAGAGGTGCTATGATTTCTGAAATTATGAAGAAGGAATCTGTCATTTCTAGTATTACTATCAGCCAGCGCATTAGGAGAAAGAAAGACTCAGACGTATTATCTTTCTCCTGTAGCACAATGGTGAAATGGTTAAAATGATCTATGACCTTTCCTAACTTTACAGTTTTTGCTATGGGGAAGGTAGCTGAGGTTTGGTCATGGGGATGGGAAATAAAAGACAAAATGCAATGAAGTGCTTTTTTTTTTTTAAATGGTCTGTATTCTTCCAATTTTTCAAACTACCTATTTTGAAAATTATTTTACTCATCTTTTAAAAATTATTTGAATTAGTTTTTCCAGTGTTAGTTTTCATCATTTATAAGCAAATGTAGAAAATCTGAAGATTCATTATCTGAGTTGCATAATGCTTGTCTTATTCTTTAAAACATTTACTAGTTGAAGTCTTAAGCATACTGTAACTACTAAGTGCAGTTTCAGTCTTTAAGGAAAATGGGCTGGGACCCTTAAGGGAATTGTTTATCTATCTCAAAGTATTAAAGAATCTGTTTTGAAACTACAGAATTGAAAAAAAAACCATAATATTCAGAACAGCATTAAAGGTATAATTTGGATGGGAGGAGCTAAGCAGAAATACTTGATGAGTTAATTATAAGCCCGCAATTTAACAACAAAACATTTGCTGTTGTCCGTGAGAGACTGACATGAAGAATGATATATTATGACTAGTGAATAAGGTTAAGACTTTTATCTTGAAAAAGAATTAAGTGGGAGTTAACCTTATTAATGGAGAGAAACTAAATGATCATTTAAAATTATTCTTTCACAAGAAAAGTAAAGAAAAAGGATATGGAAAACTAAGCAGTGATGAAGACCTCGAAATAATTGTTGATCAAAAGCAGGTAAGTGAATGCTTACGTACATTTTCTGCTGTTGCACTGTAGATCTTTGACAGCCGAAGCCCTTTGAGTGTTCAGCCCTGCACTTGTGGCTGTGTTAGCCTGTCTGGCAGAGGCGTACATAAAGAGATAGATTTTGAGAGCAGCTAAGCCTCCCCAAATGATCCCTCTGATCCACTGACTTGTGCATGCTGTCAACACGCATGTTCTGTATATAAGAACGATGAAAATTAAGCAGAACTAGATAATAGAACTTTTGGAAAATTACATTCCCCAGTGGAAAATGAATCAATACAATGATAATTTGTTTAGGAAAAAAAAAAATTTAAACAAGAATCAGAACATACGTTATTTTGAAAGTGAGAAAGCTAACGTTAGTGTAAAACAATGAGTATGCTTTAAGGGAAGGGGGTAAAAGACTAAAAGAAAAAACTGGGAAGCTGGAAACATATGTATTGCCCAATTTATCAAAATATCGGCAATAAATTTAGAGATTATTTACAAAATATAAAAAGAAAAAGCTACTTAATGTTCTTCAATACTGCCTGTAATTTGAGAAACAGCTAGCTTGGATTTTATATGGGTCCATAAGGTGGAATGAAAACTGCTTAATAGACCATAAACAATGATATCAGGTAATGGAAAGTATCCAACTAATGCCACTGAATTGGCATTGGCTCTTAACGTCTTTGTTAATTATCAAGGAGACAACTGCACATCTATTTAATGTGTACCCGAGTCTGAGGGTGATGTAAGCTCAGATGGAGACTGAGAAATAATTCAAAGGAGTCTGCGTAGATGAAGAGGTTAGAAAGAAAGCAATCAGCAAGTTACAGGAAAGCAAGTGGAATTTAGACAATCTCGTAATCGTTTGTTTTGCGTCGTGACGATTGCATTAAAGGAGCCATTGTGTATATTTCTGAAAAAAAGAAAAATAACCATCAAAAGAGAGCGATCAGAAGAAGTTGAGTTGGAGACTTGCTTCTCAGGTCTGAAATACTGAGGTAACTGAAGCAGTCTTCTGGGGGAAACTCACCAAACAAAGCATCTCTCCAGAGGTACAAAACAGGTTGATCTTACAGTATCCACTCAAATTGTCTTTGAATTCTTTTTTCTTGCCTTATCTTCACTCGCCTGCTCCTGAGTGAACTGGGGGGCAGGGGGCAGAGGTTGGCGAGGAATTTGGCCCTGTATTTCTACTTAGTGCCAATTGTCAGTTTAGTTAATAAGATCAGAGGAGCTGGAACTGGAGCACTCTGCTGGCCTTTTAGCTATCATTTTAACTATGCCATATTAATTACTTAGAGCACAAGATCCTATCTCTAGCCTGGCATTCTCACTGAAGGATGGGAGCCACCCAGTCAATGAACTAGTAAAATACAATTGAGTATATTATGAGAACACACATACCTATCCATTTCTCTATTAAAATGAAAAGTTATTTTTTAAATTTTTTTCCTTAATCATGTAGAAGTTAAACATTTACTCTTTTTTGTACTTTCTTAGTATCATCCTACCCTCAATGGTTGCTTGTTTTGTTTTGTTTTTTCTAAAGCTTTTCTGTTTGTTATAACTAAATTTGGGGTTACAGAATACCATAAAAGTATACACTGAGATCTTTGGAGTGGAAAGCCCAAGAGAGTCATTTCTATTGTCTCATGGTAGCTTTCACAACATTTATGTTGTTGTCCCCAAACACATTTTATTAACTGTTAAGAGAACCAACTTTCCTTCTGTTACAGAAAATAAGGCTTTTCTTACCTGGATCAAAGGTGGGAGGATTTGACTCGCCCAGTCATCATTTGCCTCTGTAGTTCATCATGTTTCCCCCAGTGCCACGGCACCAGTTGGCATCAGTTGGCAGTGACCCAGCTTTGCTGAGTCATTCATGTCAAAACACGTTTTAAAAGACGAATCATTATGAATATGAGTTGGCTTTCATGTTTGCTGTTGGCAGTAAGACTAGTCCTTCCTTTGGGGGAAGCTTTACTTGCTGGTGATGTTGTGAGCAAATCCTAGGTTGAAACAATGACAGTGTTGATACCTCAAAGTAAAATATTTAGGATAACACTCTAACTAGTCTTGATAATACTACAAAAAATCCTTTCTATGCTTCAGAGAGCATCATTAAAATTGTGTTGTGTTTATGTGTGTAAAACCCATTCATTTACTATTGCCTAGTTTCATAGATATTATATATTTGGGGAGGAATCTTTATGTTCGATTTATTCTTTCCATGTCTTTTTAGAAACATGGTAGATGTTTGTTAGTCAATCTTCATATAATTGCAAATAGCTTTTTCAGTAAGTGCTGCCAAAAGAAAATCTAAAGAAGATAGATAAAATAGTGCTGTGCTGTGCTGGGCAGAAGTCTACTAATCTCATTAAATCGGCCGTTCAGAAACTGTTGCACTCCAATGCTGTGCAAGCTATATGCTGTTTTATCCATTGCGCGATTTGCAAGACGTGTATTTCCACAGAAAGTTGAGAATTTTGCTTACGTAAGCAGATTAATATCAGAAGCAGCACAGAGTATGTCAATTTTGTTCTCCCTGCCACTCCATTCAATGGGGTAAAAGGTGATTTCTATGTTATTTCTACATGAGAAAAAGTGATTTTGGAAATATGTAAGGTTTTATCTTAAAAGGCAATACTGTGCTTCTCTCTGTGTCAAATGTTATTGGCAAAATTGATTTACAATTTGTATGAAAATATTCTAGAGAATTCATAGATTCATGCTAAAGTCCTAAAATTACTGGTGTCATGTATAACAACACTTACACACACACACAGAGTAATTTAAATATAGGCATATGACATTGGCATTGGAATCCATATTTTCCACCAGAAATCCCTAGAGTTTTCAAACTTCGAGCATAGGAAAGCTATCAAAGGAAACATTAGATTAAAATTTTAATGCCTCTATGCCCTATTTTACATAAATATATATATTTCATTATTTATGTTATATAATTATACAATGTTATATATAATTATCACAAATATATATAATTAATAAATTATGTGTTAGACTTTCCAAAATAAATATTAAAAGAGAAATTCTAAGTATATTTCAGATCATTTTTATTATTCATTAAAATGTTTTTTCTTGATTGGAGGGTGTAGATCTTGTTTAGGAATAGATTTCATGTACAAATTCATTTCCTTTTGAAGCTTTCTGAGATTTTAGGGATGGGAGTAGGCAAGTAAATGGTCAAGGGCCTTGAGTTAGGGTTTAAAAATATTTTCTACTTAAAATAATAAGTTCATTCTATTTTAAATTACTATTTTTAATTAGAATAGAGTCAGCTTGGTTCAAGGTTTATGATACACTGGACCAAGATGACTTTTCTTCTAAAATGTTTTCAAATTCCAGTTAACTTCAAGGATGTATGTAACAAAGGGTAACGCAAAGTTATGGACTATCATAATTATATGAATGATATGCTCAGAGGTTCAAACATTTCAAAAGTGGTTTTCAGAGTATGTCATGAATCCAGTTGATTATAGGACTCAGAGTTGCAGCTGCATATCCTTCAGTGCATTAAGGTGGGGAGGTGTCAAATGTCAGCCAGTTACAAAGGGAACAAGTGTACAGAGACCAGAGCATTGGTTCTCAAATTCTAGCAGCCTCAGAATCCCCTGGAGGGCTTGTTAGAACATGGGTTTGGAGGCAAGAAGAGGGCCACCCCTAGAATTTCTGATTCTGTAGGTCAGGGGTAGGTCACAAGAATTTGCATTTCTAAGTCCTTAGCTCCCACTGCTGGTCCCAGACCATACTTTGAGAACCACTGGGTCAAAGGAAAAAATTATTATAGTTCTGAAGGGAAAAAAATATACATGACTTGTGATAAATTCTATATTCTTCAACTAAGCATTACCTGGAAATCTAAAAACTAGAATTCATAGATGTACAACAAAATGATGCTGAAAACAAGAAAACCATAGCCATTTATACCCAGAGGTGCCTTTCAAGACCCAGATTTGTAGTTTGACTAAATTCTACCCCACACCCTTGTGACCTTGAATTGGTCTGAGGTGTTTCTTTTTGTAAAATAATATTCTGCTCCTGCCATTTCCCAGAGTTTCTCTGAGAAGATAAATCTGTAACAGTGCTTTAGAAACTGTAAATCATTATGCCATTTTTAATTAGCAAGTCATAATAACTGTATTAGTCTGTTTCACCCACCATATGAACTGTCATAGCCTGGATGGCTTAAACAACAGACATTTCTCGTTGTTCTGGAGGCTGGGAAGTCCAAGATCAAGGTGCTGGTATGGCCAGTTTCTAAAGAAAGATCTCTTCTGGGTTTATAGATAGCCATCTTCTCACTGTGTTCTCATATGGCAAGGAGAAAAGCTCTGGCATCTCTTCCTCTTATCGGGGCTCTACCCTTACTGATTCACTTAACCTTTACCATCTTCTCACAGGCCTTGTCTCCAAATACAATCACACTGGGTGTGGAGGCTTCAATATATGAATTTGTGGGGAAGGGAGACAAACATTCAGTCCCTACTACCCCACAACCCCAATTTAGCAAAGAGCAATATTGAGATCTAGAAAGGTGAATCGAGTTGTCCTGAGTCCTGGTTAGGTACAGAAAGAACCCTGGAAGCCAACCTTCCCTCCTGACGTTCAGTCCAATGCTCTTTCTATAACTACACATAGCTCCCACAGTTGCCCATTACTGGTCATCCCATAGGTGAGTCTTAAGCAGTTTTGCTCTGGTGTTCTAAGTATATAAAATAACTATATACTGGAAGCATCATCATTGACTGATATTTATTTATTGAATCTCCACAGGGATAACCTTTTCCATAAACACTCCTTAACTATTTACTTCCCTCTTGGCCCCATGGCTCTGACAGAAGAGAAATGCCTTCAAAGTAAATGTATACAGAATTAGAGCTAAAAGGTTGTTAGCATCCAGTCCCTCTTCCCTTCCCTACAAAGCTTCCTCAGGGAGGAGACATGAAAAGCACCATGGAGAGAAACAACACATACCTTTCTTAGCCTAAAACCTGTCTGAGAGTGTCCTTTTAAATTTATAGAAACCTGAGCAGAAGGCAATGGAAACTAGAATTTCTGTGATTTTTCTTGAAAGAAAAAAAGAAGCAAAGTATAACCACCTCCTTGTGTTTTCAATAACACAGAAGCATCTGAATGGGATTGTGATTCTCTCGTAGTGGCCATTGTCCGAATGAATCCTGAAGAGGAAGGTACAGGCCATCATGGAATAAAAATGGAAGAAGGAGAAAAACAATGAGCGGGGTCCAGATACCTGACTTCCCTCTGGTATTAACAGAGAGTGTGGTCATATCCCCATCTAAGCAGCAGACATGAGTCTTAGACTCATAACTAGTAAAGTGATGGGGATGTTATGTGTCACTGCGTTATACTCAGCACCATCTGGCCAGTGCTTTCTTTGCCATATCAATATGGTGACTTAAATTTAAAGATAATTCAGATCCTTTTTACCTCTGAGAATATTTATAAAGCACGAGACCCTGTCTCTTGGTGTCATGTGTAATATTCTCCTGGAGTACCTTCTTGGTGACTGTATTAGTCAGCAAGAACAGAAACCCCTTAGAGTTGCAGAGAAAAGACCGTCCGGTGAGCCTGGAGATTCTGAATACTCTGGATACTCTGAGACACTGAATGGACGAGGCAGGTGTGGTTGTCCTCGCTCCCCTCAGAGCAGACATGGGGGTCCTTAGTATGTTCCCTAGGCAAGATTGATAGATGAGGAACGGTTCAACGAAAATAAGACATGTTTATTTGTGATGAGAGAGACTGAAGCCATTCAAATGTGCTATGTATCTGAAATCAACATTGTAGTAAACAAAGAGTCTCTGCTGTGGTCCAATCAATGCTATCTCGGCTGCAAAGCCATTGATCATCATAAATATTGCACAAGGAAGGGGGCAAGTTTTTCCACTAGGTTAAATAGAAAAATTACTGGAATATAAGCATGATCACCCTGTGTTTTATTGCTAAATATTTCCTTATTTTTTCAAGAAATAAAAAAAAATAGTTCTGAGTTACTCGTAATTTGGCAGGAGTGAGGGAAGCACGATAATGGGAAATAGCTTTATCTTTTCCTTGTAAACTCACGATGGTGAATTTTTTTGTGTTTGTTTAAGTTTGTGCATTTCAATTCAGTAGTACCAATTCCAAGCCTCACTTCTGACTTCTGAAAAGCAAAAAGAGTAGACCTAATAGCTTCCTTTCAAAGGCTTCTGACGTGTTACAGAGATGTGAAGATAGAACGGCAGAAGGTCTAGACAGTCACTACTTACAGAGCGACCCAGAGACAAGCAAGAGAGACCTGAAGTAGGTGGTGTCACCCTACTTTGTAGTCTCCACTTTGCCACTTACGAAGCAGAAGACACTAGAGTGAGCAATTTCCGTTCTCTGAGTTGCCATTTCTTCATCTAGAAAATGGAATGACACCATCTGGCTCAGATATCTGTCATGAGGTTCAAATGGGGTGCCCCTCTGGAGAACCTTGTCCGGGTCATCGCTGCCTGTTCTCGTGTTCTCCCCACCGGCACCTCCTGCTTCCCAAATGTCCGGCTGCTTGTTGCACCGCATGTTCACTTTGCTTTTTCCTGCTGCATTGCTAGTATTCTGCATGCCTTCTGGAAGATGCCATTGAGGTAATTGATTTAGTGTGTTTTCAGCAGTGCTGGCTCCTCGGCCACTGCAAGCATTGGACGTTAGATATAACAGTGTCCTTAAACGGTGGTAAAAACAAGTCTTTCACAGATAGGAATCTGAATTAAATCTGAATAAACTGGTATGGTCACATGATAGTGTTATTACCTTAGGAAAATTAACCAGCCTCTCTGAAACTGATATTTCCTCCTATTCAGGACTTTTACCACCTTTTCTTGCCCTCTTTCCTTGCATCTCAGTGAGTACCAGCTTAGCCGAATAGCATGCACCAGCTTTCCTCGACCAGTCCATCTTCCCCAGTTTTCTAAATAATCATGAAAAATCACAGGGGTCGATTGAAAACTATAATCACCAAGAGAGAGACCCTAAATTACCACCTCAAGTTCAACAAATATGCATGTACCACATATCTTTATTTTAAAGTATTGATGTACAGCCCATGTTCATTACATGTGACATGAGATAAAAAAAAATTCAAGTTGGAAAAATACCAATGTTATTTTCAAATTGCCCCCCCTTTTTTTTTTCTTTTGAATCTAATGGGAAAAAGTGCTGGTAGCATGTTTAGTCAGTGAGAAAATAAATGCAAAATTGAAATGACATGAGCTGACATGCTGAGTGTAAAAATGATGTGATATATGAAAATAGTGGCCAGAGATGGTAATATTTAAAAGAGGACTCGGCTGTTTGGAATACAACTTGAAAAGAAACCATTCAGCCTTTCACTGTGGAAGATTTGCTGTGCTTTTACGGGCTTGTTTCTGGTTTTGTTTTGGTTTTCTGGTGGTGTTTCTGGTGGTATTTTAAGTAGGTTCATCTGATCCCTGGGAGAATGACGAACATCAGAGCTGTTAGGAACTTCAGAAAATCGAATCCTGTGGCTTTCAGACTATGTTCTGCAGGACTGGTTCTGGACATTGTGAATTGGGGAGGGGAGGGTGACATTGTCTATGATGAGGCACTGCCCCTTAGAGAGGAAATCAGCTGCTAGGTGTACAGACAGGCTTTGTTCAATGAAAGGGTGCTGCTGCTAAGAAATTTAATTATATTGGTCTCATTCCATCAAAATAAGTTAAATGAGTTTCAGAGTAGGGAGGTAGCTTGACTATGTCACCAGGTTATTTTATATCATAGGAAATATTAGAAGTCAGGTGTGCAGCCCCTAGTCTTGGGGTCATTCATCTATTCCTATAACTGCATTTCTAAATTAAGCTGCTGTCCTTTCTTCTATATTCCCTCCTGCTGGTCAGCTAAATATATCAGGCAAGCCAGAAAAATCACTCAAGAGGTGTGTATTTCAAGTGCACAGCTTAATCTGTTACATTTATCTGATAGATTTTTGTGAAAGGATGTTTCTCCGAGATGCTTCCTACCTCACAAAGAGGTTCCTACAACTTTGTGACAACTTCCTAGTATGAATCGGTGTACAAAAGTGGAATTTGTATCTCCTAAAACATTCCTAACTAGATTAGCAAAATGTTTCTTGCATGCTGCAGCAGGCAGTGTCTTGAGGTCCGGAGTGGTCTCCTCCACCTGAATCAGTTTATCATCCCCCTTTCAGTTAGCTGTGAGGATTGTGCCCATGTCCATGGTTCTCCACCTAACTTCGAAGTCCATCCCCTTTGAAATGCGCAGCCAGCATTTGGCCCAGCGAACCCCACAGGTAAACTCACTGATTACTGGGTGCACCAGCGGCTATTGGCACAAGGGGTTGGAACACCAGTTGTGGGTGGAAATATCTATACTGCAATGATTTATATTACATATTCAAAATCTGATAAATAAAGATAACAAAGGAACAGACAGACCAGACCCAAATAATTTTTTTTTTCTTATTTCAAAAACTTAAAATAGCCGAGAGAGTGAAGAGCTTAACTTTCTCTTACTCCCCTTCTGACTTTGGATCCAGGTGCCTATGCTCTGCCATTGCCCCAAGCTCGTCATTTCTGTACTTGTGCTTTTGTTTCTCTCCCATCCAGGCCTTCCAGTACCCTGTCTCGTCCTTTCTGCTCAGCCCCACTCTCAGATTCCTGCCTCTGGAATGTGTCTCTTATTCTGACGCTGCATTTATAAGCTTTGACAGAAACGCAGTTCTTGCATACCTGCCTTTTTTTTTTTTTTTTTAATGCTCCACTGCTTCCTTCCCTCTCTCCAAAACAACTCTGCAATTCTGTCATTTCCATTTTAAGTCATTAATTTTTCACATGGTCTACCCCCATCATAGAGAGTACCACTTCCTTCCTATCTCATGATTCTAGGAAAAACACATGCGTACACAAATGATCATTCAATACAATTGTTATTTATTCTTCACCATCGTATTTTTTTTTTTTTTTGGCCAAATGATCTCATTCTTGAAATATATGAATAAGTGACTTATTAAAGAAATGGTGAGAGAATGTACCATCTCGGCTTTGTGTTGAATGTTCTGAATAGAAAAAAACATTCATTCATCACTTTTTTTCTGACCAAATTATCTCATTTGTATAATTTGTGAATAATTAATGAATTCCTGTTGTAGAAAAACACTAAGCATGGAGGTCATTTTCTTCCAGTCAAAGGCTGTCCAACTGTCACTTCCCTAGACTCTCGACTTCTATTTTTAAACTTAAACATGACCCCAAAATTGATGCATTAATTTTTGTGAATTATGGGAATTGTTTCTGAAAAATAATTACTGAGTGATGGTGCATCAGTTGATGGATTTTTTTTAATCAAGTTGTTTAAACTGATGCCCATGAACAGCCTTACTCTTCAATTTTATGCTAAAGAAGGAAAAGCTTAGAAACTTTGCTTTTATAAAAAAAAAAAAAGAAAGAAAGAAAGGAGAAAGAAAGCATTTGTTTTTCACTAACAGGATGAACAATTTTATCCTTCCACCCAAACTCCAAGGAACTTGATTTAAAATCATCTCTCTGTGGGTCTATGAACCACAGTAACCATATAAGATAGGTCCCATGGACTCCAGTGCCGTTTGGCTTAGTGCAGCCTATAGGTGGTAGGCACCCAAGACTGGGGAGAACAGTTGCTTCTCACTATCTCCCAAGTAATTAATGCAAACTCTTCAGTTGGACTTCCAGGCCATACTTGGTTCAGTCTCTGACTACTCTGTTATCCTCATTCAGGGACATCTCCACTCCACACCCCATTCATACTGAACAACTTGAAGCACCCCAAATGCATTATGTTCTTCCCTTTTTGCCTCTGCCCTGCATATGTGTATATGTATAGAATCAGTATCACAAATCTTCTGATATGTCTCACAAGAGTGAAAGGGTCTAGATTTGGGGGAAGGCGGCCTCCTCATGGTTCTGATTGAGGCTTTCCCCTCAATCAGAAAAGCATAAGGGTTTTTTTTTTTTTGGCTCTGTAGATAAGGACTTCTGAAGTCCTAGAAATGTTGGGGTGGGGATAAAAGAGGGAAAAAAATGAAAAACAAAAGTAAAGCCTGTCCCTGGAGAGAAGAGGGAGCAAATGGAGAAACAGAAAAACCTCAGAATCTTTTGTTTATAGAAATTTGGCATCTAAACAATTTTGCTATGTATTTTCTGGGGCTTTGTTTTAGGGGAAAATGTTTAATTGTGTTTAGTACATTTCTACCTTTTGTGGTTCTGAAAAATTGGGGGCTTGATTCTGCCCTCTTCCCAAGGTCCCTTCCCCTTGTGTGATAGGCAGGGGAGCAGAACAGAGCCAGCTCAGGGGATGTTGGCCACATTTACCTCTCAGTACTCATGGGACACAATTAAACACAGAAACATATGTTTAAAATTTGGTTCTAAGATAAACTTTATAAGCAAAATTACATTGTCTTATTTTTCTCTACTATGAGGTAACTTGATAAGATAACTTCTGGAAGAAGATATAAGGGATGCTGCTTTAAAATATATACATATTTCAGTGGAAATGATCTAACCTTTTAGTTCACTCATTTATTTTACAGAGACTTCCTGGTGGTTTATTTCTAGCTAGGTGTTTGCCAGATGCTGGGACGCAGAGGTGACATAAACATCCCCATGGCCGTTAAGAAGCCAACAGTATAGTGTGGACCTTCTGTCAGTAGGCATTTACGGTGCCAGTTCTGAGCTGAGCTGGAACCGAGTACTTCCAGGGACCATTTGGTCTAAGATGTGCATTATTTCCCTAGTCATGGTCCTGAAAGAGTTCCAGAGTTTTCCTAGCATTCAGTATATTCCCAGGACAGGACTTGGGATTTAGGAACAATGGCCAAAGTCGTTTTTTGGAGCTGAGCTACTCAAAGAGAGGTTCACAGATGAGCAGTATCAGCATCACGTGGAACTTGTTAAAAATTTATATTCTAAGTCCCAGACTGAATCAGCATTTCTGAGAGTGGGACCTAGAAATCCTTAGCTTTAACAAGCTTTCCAGGGGATTTCTATGCACACTGTAGTTTGAGAAGCACTGTTTTAGACTATTTGAATTGTGAGGTCAAGAAAAGGTCAGTTATGATTTTAGTAGAAATATTAAACTTTCATTTCCTAACCTTACTATTAAGGTTAGTAGTAGAAACATTAAACTTTCATTTCCTAACTTCCTAAGAAAGGAAATTAAGACAAATATCTTCGTCCTTTATCTGATTTCAAATATTCTCTCCTAGCCTCATTTATTTAAGTGAATCTACACAGTAATCAATCCTGTGACCGAGGTTGTTTCAAAAAGGAAGTATAAATGCTGGAAACCAAGAGATATATCTTAATAACCTGATCTTTGTCTTAAGTATTTCTAATTTTAGACCACTTTTATTAAAAGATTAATAATAAACACTTATGTAGCATTTACTATGTACTACATCCTATTGTAAACACTTTGTATATATATGTATATATACTCATTTAATCCTTTAATCCTTCCAACAACTCCTTGATGTAGGTACTATTATCCCCATTTCAGAACTTCAGCACACTAAAGCATAGGGAGTTCTACATGGGTCTGCTGCATTGCACAACCTCAAGGAGATACACTGTGTGTGGCACTACATGTAGCCCTGGGTCCAAGGAGTTTATCACTATCTTTCCTTCATGCTCTCCCGATTGTTTAGGGAAACAGTAGCTAGATAGACTAGTAACAATGCTATCTTGTCTGTGCTAGGAAAAATAATGTAACATGGTGGAATCTGAGAAAGCCTTTCTATTGGTAAAGGAAAGATGTATGTCTTAAAGAAAAGCATAAATAAATTAAGATGTATACATTGGAAAAGAAATATTCTCCCTTCAAAAAGAAAAAAAAGAAGCATTCTTGAGCGTATATATATATATATGTGCATGACTGAGAGAGAGAGAATGTGTGAATACATAGCTATAAACACATATATCCAAAAGCAAATCCATAAAAAAGGAAAGTTGCCCAGTCCTAGAAGAAATGCTTACCTCTGGAGCCACTGGCCACTGCACTGTGCTGAATGATGGGGCCAGGTACCAATCACTCTTACAAGAGAACCAGTAAAAGGCACATACTGCATTTGGGTTGCTACATGTGTTTCAAGTCCTCACTTCTGAAGTGCTTCTCATGGTCAGTTAAATCCTTATTTTGTGCCTAGAGTTACCTCTCTGCTCCCCACTTTTGAAAAATTCCATGCCCAGACCAAAACCAGAAAATTTGTCACTTTAGCATTTGTTGAATAACTTTCTGTTATGAGAGTAGATTGCTGTGCTCTGAAAATGTCACTCCAGCAGCTGTCCTACAGGGGCTGACCTTTCTTCTTGGGCTGAAGTCCCTGGGGAACTGTTCAGTGGAGCTACTTTATCCAAGTTGCTGGCAGATCTCCAATTTCTTTGCATGCCCATTTGGAAAAGTGGTGTGAGGATTGATAGTCTGCCACCTTTCGGAATTTCATCCAAAACACCTCTGACCCTCTGAGCTCTTCGTGATCCTGGCATCCTCCCAAAAGCAGCTCTCCAGTCTCCCTTTGCTACCCTGACCTATTAGGGGCTGATGGTCACCCTCAGGGTCCCTTCTCCCTGCTTACCATGCTTATCACAAGTATATCAAACCCTCCTTGGAAACTTTGGACAAAATAGAAAGTATCACCCTGCTCCCAAGGACTCTTCATTGTGCATACTGTCTCATTTTTTGCATGGTCACAAGCATAATTTCCATTTTTTGCAGAGTTGCAGTCAGCATGCATTGTTTTGTGTCTGCTTCTTTATGTAATATTAAACCAAACTCGCTTTTCCCCAGTGATATTTAGTTTTTATAAATGTCATTTTAGTGGTTGCCTTATATTGACTCAAGGTGATCCCTAGGCATTTTTTTCCCATACCTTTCTCTGGCTGGTGCAGTAACCATCCACAGCATTCCCTTCTTTCAGGATGCAAGTTATCCAATAAAAAAGAAAGGAAGGAATTGCCAGAAATGCCTATGCATCATTATGATTAGACACACACTGATTTACCATGAATTATGTGTGATGTGTATGGGAATCTGCCCGGTGTCACCTTCTGATATCCCTGCTGCACCTTTAAATATCACTGGACATGCCACCGCACATGTTGCACTGCTCTCATAAAACCTCAGGTTTAAATCACAACCTACGTGGCATTAATACGGAATTCTGCTTCCTGAGGCTGACCACGGCTAAATCACAAACATGGATTTGCATAAATTTGGTTTGCATGAATTTTTAAGTTTGCTGAGAAGGGAAATTGACTGAATATTGTTAGAGCCACAAATAAGTTGGGATATAATTTGCTTTGGGACCATATGGATTGAGGACACAGATTTATGGGCCCACTAGGATATTCCTATGCCAAATAAAAAATATGTATATACGTAAAGACCCATAGTGAAGTCTAAGCAACTTATGTGAAAGTGATGCCACTAATTGGGTTATAGAATTAAGCCCTATGACTTCTTTATATTGGAAGGCAATGATAAAAATAAATAATTATGAATACATTTTAGAAGATATGTCTTTTTGGTAAGCATTCTAAATTTAAAAATCTTTGCTAGGGTCCTACAATGCAAAACTCTACAGATGCAAGGGGTGCGGGAAGCTATTAGGTCCATTAACAGAGCTAAAATAACAAGTGAGGATTCTTAAGATTTACGTTCCTGGCTCTGCCGATGACTTTCTATTTGACCTTGAACAAATCTCCAAGCCTTGACTTTCCTATCAGCAAAGTGATAATATTTTCCTTACTTCCATCTCACAAGAATTCTGGAAGAATTTCTTAAAGAAAACTTAAAAAATAATCATCTGAACCACTCAAGAGGATTACTTCCTGTGAATAAATCCAAGAAGGTATCATCGGTAAGGAAGCCACACACGAATGCCCTGGGGTTATGAATCAACCGCTTGTGTTAAAGAGCAATTTAAAAATGAAAGTCCCTGTAGAAAAATGAACACATCCGTGCTTATTACTTTTAGATCAGTAATGCTTGGAGAGTGAGCAAAGTGGCTAAATTTTATGAATTTACAAGTGATAGAATTACATTGCATTTCCTTTTGAGTGATTCTTTTGATAATTTTCTCTCTAATCATAATGAGAGAAAAAGTAGGTAAGTTTTCATATTTATGAATTTCAACTGTATTGGAAAGATTTATGTTATAAATAGATAGTTCAAAGGAAATAGCACCACTACTAATTTTTGTTTTTTTTTAAATGAACAAAATTTTTTTCCTGGAAAATCAGACTTATGCTGAGGCTTCTAAGTTTTATTTAGTGGTCAAGAGCTAGTACATTCCAAGTAAAAACAACATATACTATCTGTCCCTTAGGACTAGAAAAAGGCCTCCCAAGTGAATTTTAACCCTTCAGCCTTCTTTAACAACAAAAATACAACAAAAATGAAAAACATGTAGAATTCATAATGAATCTTTAGCAGCAAAGTCACATAATATCTTTCAAAACAAAGAGAAACCAAATTAGCTTCAGCAAGGTGCCAGAGAAAGAATTTCCTCTCACAAAGTAAGTTGACATTTAGGACTGCCCTGTAGGGCTTTGAAGGGAATTGAGCCCTTTATCAATAAGCTGTCTTCAGAACAATTATTTCAGGGTTACTGTAAGTGAGTTCTTATTATTTTTCTTCATTTAGACATCTGCTCTGACATCACAAATGAGGTCTACTATCAGCTTCCACAGGACATCCGGCCTATCAGAATTGCAGGGGGATCCCAAAGAACATATATAAGCTCAAAGTGGGGCCAGAGCTGAGAACAGAGGAAAGAAGCATGCAGAGAAATTTAGGTAAATTGGTTTTTTGCAGAGTTCATTTTAAACACATGCATAAGCATTGTAGATGAGCTTGTTGGAATTGGTTAGATCAAATTTTAATCCTCAGTGGTCCAATTTGGTTACATTAGGACAAGAGTGATGGAGGGGATGAGAATAAAAGGAATTAACATTGTCAAGTACCTACTATGTGCTGGACAACAGCCTGACAGATATTATTATTATTACGCCAATTTTTCAGAATGGGGAAAAAAAAAACACCCCAAATCTCAGAAAGATTGAGAAACCTGAGAAGAGTGATGTAACTAGTAAAGCAGCAAAAATGAAATTGAAATAAACTCTGCCTCCAAAGTCCATGTTCTTCCTGCCAACTGCCTTTCCATAAGCCATCAAGAAAATTAAACAGTACCACATTTATTTAATTTAAAGGCACGGTCCTCAATTACTGTATGTTGTCCAGTACCCTTGGGAGTTTAAATAAAAGAGTCTTCTAAAAAACAAAACAAAACAAAACAAAACAAAAACAAAAAAAAAAACAAAAAAAATCAGATAGCAGATAGCAAAGAGAAAGGTGGGGCTGGGTCAAGGTCAAAGCAAAGCACTTGCTGGTCACCTACTGGGGAATTGCCAGTCCTTTTCTAGAGATTCTTTGGAAGAAGTTGAATGCTGAATAATGGAAGTGGGCAGGCAGAGGGTTCTCCTGAAACATAAGAAATAAATAAAAATGAAAAATATGATGCCCTATTTCCTAGTTTGAACATAACTATGTCTCTTTTTCACTCATAATTGTCCCAAAGACAAATTGTACTGGAAAAAATGGCTGATTTCACCATGCTTTTCTTCATTCTGAACACCAAAGCTTCTATATTCATGGCAGATTTGGGTTTTTTTTTGTTTTGTTTTGTTTTGTTTTACTTAAAAAGTTCTCCTGAACTTAGTTCTTGTAGATATTAAGTTAGTATAGCTATCCAAGGCAGGTACAAAAGAACAAAAAGGGGATTTTTGGAATTTAAGAAACAACAAAATTTCCCAGTGGTAGGAAGAGCACCCTTGCATCCCTTCTGGGATGTATAGAAATGATGTTGGGAAATAGAGAGGTAAAAATTTTTGTACTTTTTCTGGAAGACTAAAGTAGACAAAGGGGGTTACCAAAACAAAATATTTCACCTTTGGGGATACTTTGAGTCTCTTGCCCACTTTTAGCTTCATTATTCATTAGTTGCCAAACATTTACTTTCTCACTGTATTCATGTTGGTTGACCATGGTCTCCATCTCTTCTACTTCCTTCATGATTTGCTGCATGTTGGGCTTTCAAATCTCTTCCACAGAGAAGCCACCTTCCTTCACTTTTGGTGGAATGGATTTCCTAACATCATTCCACCATTTTCCTCCTGAGTCATGGTGAGACTCCCAGAGCTCACACACTCTCCATCACCGAAGATGGGTCAAAACATTCCTCACAGCACAGTGCAAGCCAACTTAAAGACATTTATAAATGATACAGGCTTCTTCCATCTCAAAGCAAAATGGAATTTTTAAATGTTAAATAGGTCAAGAATTTTTATTAAACAATGTAAACCTCCTTGATTACACCAGCATATGAATATATTGGATGGCATCAACAACAGAATCTTTGAATAAAAATAACGGTATACAGTTTTAGCTACTTTATTTCATTGCTTTTAATTTCATCATCATCATCACAAATTGTGGAACACCCACCATGCATGGACCATGTAGCATAAACATTGTCCTTGCTATTGAGAATTATATGCTCTATGCATATTTACAAAATTAATGCCTAAACAAAGTGGGTTTTAAAAGGCAAAGTTTATTTCTCTCCAAGTTAACAAAAGTCTGTTGGAGTTATACTATTTATGACTGGCACAGAAGCACCCAAATTCAGCAGGGATATGGGATTCATCTAGCTCTCTTCTCTGGTCCACCTTGAAAGAGGAACTATTCCTCATATTCCAGAATGGCTGCTAAATCCCCATCAATCATCTCTGAGTTCCAGGAAGCAAAGGTGAGAGAAAGACAAGGGAACATCTACCTCTCCTTTTTCTACCGTCTTCCTTTTCTTTTACCCACCTTGCCTTTTAAGGAGACTTCCCAGAATTTCCATAGAGTCCTTTTGCTTGTATTTGTTTGCCCAGAACTTAGTCATATGGTCACAACTAACTACTGGAGAGAGTAGCTCCTAGGAAATATAGAGCCATTTTTTCTGCATGGTAATATGTCCACCTGAAAAGCATGTTACTAAGGAAGAAAGATATTGGGGTATAAAAGTAGCAACCTCAGCCATAATTGTGATTCAAAAACTATCAAACATTTCATCTCTCAAGTCAATGACAAGAGAAAATAAGCATAACATCACACATTTTTCAGATTTTTTTGAAAAAGATTTTATTTATTTATTTGACAGATCACAAGTAGGCAGAAAGGCAGGCAGAGAGAGAGGGGGAAGCAGGCTCCCTGCTGAGCAGAGACACCCCCCCCCCAATGCAGGGTTCCATCCCAGGACCCCAAGATCATGACCTGAGCTGAAGGCAGAGGCTTAACCCACTGAGCCACCCAGGGGCCCCTTTCAGATTTGTCAGCAATTTTATCTTACAAAATCACAAAGCTTGATATTGTGTAATTAAGCCTGTGGAGGGAAACAGGAAGAACTGTTTTAGGGAATATGTAAAGTATCTATAGTAAGAGTCTTCAGCATTTAGCAGCACAAAAGCAATAGACTTGCTTGTGCATACTCTAAACTACGGAAAGGCCAACAATATTTGGATCTTGTGGGATGAGTAATTATAACGCCATCTGATCCCCTTTGCCATTGGGTATCACATATATGCCGCCCACACACGTTTTGCTCCAAGCCACTTATCCTGTGTCTCAATTTTGGAAGCTCACCCATCTTGCCTCTGCCTTTCCTCACTCATCTCTTGCTTCTTCGGGAGTTCTTTAGTTTCCCCTGCATATTTTACTTACTTTGTGTCAGTGAGGGAAATGTCATGATTTTACTTTTGTTTCCTATGCATGTTCGTGTATGTTTTCAACTAGATTCTCAGTGTCCCGACAGCTGAGTCCTATCTCTACTCCTCCATCAACCCTTGTAGGGCTTACTGCCATGTGGTGTGTGTAATGGGCCCACAGAAGATGCTACTGGAGCAAGGACATATGTGAGAAGATGGAAAAGAAGCCTCTTCTCACAAAGCTGCCTTCATTGTTTCCAACAGGTCTGACTATGAGGCATGCTGAGACTCCAGCACCAAGGGCAGTGGGGAGGGAGCAAAAGCTGACCTGAGCATAGAGAAGCTGGCAAGGCAATGCAAGTGGGACTTCAGGCAGTGTGTGATGTCTCAGCCACAGGTTCCCGACACTTTGGGGTCAGTGCATTTACACCAGACCTTCAGCAAAGGCTGATGGTTCCGGGGAGGCAGCTATCCAGGGGTAGGCGGGGTCTCAGGGTCTCAGGCCAGATGAAGACAGGGTGCAGAGCAAGGGAAGGTAAACCCCACTTGTGTGGATCAGGCTGACATTGCCAGGCCTTATGAGGAAGAAACTGCATCTCATTCATCTTTGTGTTTCTAGCACTCAACACTCTGCTGCTCACAGTAGGTTTTTAATAAATGCTTGTTGTTCGTCTAGACCCCTTGTCTACTACCACAGCCTGCTGATGGACTCTACCTGCTGGTGGAATAAAGCTACTCACTCCTTCCACCTGGGACTGCTCAGTGGGTCTTGCCTTGCACAAGGAAGGGAGCATGTGGGAATGGGATCAGAAGGCCACCTGCCACCACTCAGTTTGGGTTTTTTTGTGCTTGGGAATAAAACGTGAATTCTCCCTGTTGTAGACAGCAGTCCAGCATTAACACAGGGCAACTTGGAGGATGTCAGGGTGTCTCAGTCAGTGAAGCATCTGCCTTTGGCTCAAGTCATGATCCCAGAGTCCTGGGATAGAGCCCCTCATCAGGCTTCCTGCTCAGTGGGGAGCTTGCTTCTCCCTCTGCCTTGCCTCTCCCCCTGCTCATTCTCTCTCTCAAATAAATACATAATTTTTTTTAAAAGGCCAATTTTGTATGCAATTCTACCAGATGTGTTATATAAAAGTAGAGACTTCCTGGGCTCTAAATGCAAAAGATAGCAATTGTTGGCCTTTCATATTTTAAAAAAGGGAAATCACTTCTGGTAGTTCCATATTAGAGAACACTACGTACTTCACTTGAAATCATGCTGACAGAGTTTATACTGATATGGAAAAAAATACAACATATTAAACAAAACACAAAGGCAAGACAACAATTTGGAGAGATCCAGCTGTTAAAACATAATTAGCAAAAAAGACTCTAAGGAAATGTTCTAAAATATTAACTGTGATTATCTCTGGATGCTGGAATAAGTGATTTTTTAAACTACTTATCTGTTCTTTTCAGTTCTATATTTTGCAACTCATTCATTCTTCTGAGAACAATTTTTAAAAATAATACTATAATACTATAAAACTGACTAAAAGTAAAAAAAGAATAGGAAAGACCTATACAATCATTCATACCAGAAATAACACTCTTCTAAAACCAGCTACAGAGAGAACCATGTGTTTCGTGAAAATAGAAGAGACACGATGGAATTAGAACTGGGATCTGCTTGCTGTTGGTGTGGCCTTTAATCAAATATTATTAAAGTCTCTTCCCGTGAATGTAGATATACTGATTGCTCGTGTTTAAAACCAACATCAGCAAAACTGAAAAACTCCTTAGTTGACAGTTTACATAATTGTGTTAAAAGTGTGCGTAATGGTGAGCATTAATAGCCTAGTGGTTTCAGATTAAGAAGCAAGCCCTGGGCTTCCATAGAGAGAACGTCGGAGGCAGGCATTCCTTGCATTTATCTGGGACTTTGGTTTTTCAGCAGCTGCTGGGGATGGGGAATTGAGGGGGAAGCGAAGAAATACAGTCTGCACATACCCAGTTTTAAAAGTGATGGTATCATCTATCACTTCCCAGGACTGACTGGTCACTCTTGCAGGGAGGACATTTCCCCAGCCCCACTTCTCTCCCAGGCTCCACAGCCCTAAGTGTGCTTCTCCCTGCGCCACATTGCTGCTTGTCTCCTTCTTCATTTTTCCAGTGAGATGACAAGTTTGTCAGTACCCGTTTCCAAATTCTAATCCCCACCCCCCCCCCACCCCGCCACCGGTAATTTCTCACCTTGCTGACCACAGTCACACAGGAGAGAGAGGAGCTGAGCTGTTTTTGGCAGATGCTTTAGATAAAGACCCAACACAAGCTAAAATCCTGCAGGAAGGAAGACAATTTGCTAAGTAAGGATTGCCTCCGGATTCAGGCTGCCACTTTTTTTGTGAGGTTTGATCACTTAATAGCTTTAGGAGGCGTCTGTGCCTCAGACCCAAGGACCGGAATATGAAAATGTGGACTGCACCTCCAGGTCCCCTGCTTTGAAATAGAAGTTCATAAAACTTATAGTTATGGAAAAGCATTATTTATTCCCGGATATCAGTGCTTTTTAACTAAGAAGAAAACATCTAATTAGTAACAATGTTCTAAATAATAGTTCTGATTCCTCTTTTTTACCCTCTACTCTCCCCCCCCCCTTTTAAAGATTTTATTTATTTATTTGACAGAGAGAGAGAGACAGCAAGAGAAGGAACACAAGCAAGGGGAGTGGAAGAGGGAGATGCAGGCTTCCCGCTGAGCAGGGAGCCTGATGCAGGGCTCAATCTCAGGACTCTGGGATAATGACCTGAGCCTAAGGCAGACACTTAACGACTGAGCCACCCAGGCACCCTACTTTTTGCCTTTCAGAATAACGTTTGAGGGGCACCTAGGTGGCTCAGTGGGTAAGCCTCTGCCTTCGGCTCAGGTCATGATCTCAGGGTCCTGGGATGGAGCCCCACATTGGGCTCTCTGCTCAGTGGGGAACCTGCTTCCTCCTTTCTCTCTGCCTGCCTCTCTGCCTACTTGTGATCGCTGTCTGTCAAATAAATAAATAAAATCTTTAAAAAACAAACAAACAAACAAACAAAAAAACCAAAATAACGTTTGATTATAACATGTAAAATGTGGCAATAGTAAACAATTTGGAAACTACAAAGAATACTAATACTACTACAAAGAATACTATTCCTTCATATCAGTGCTATCTTTATATTGTTTTCCAGTTTGCTTTGGAGAATTATGCTATTGTAATATAATAAGCCTTTCAAACACACCCAGGTTTTAATCAGAACTCTGCCACTCTCTAGCTGTGACTGTGGACGATTTCTTAATACTAATACTTAATTCCTAATACTCTTTCCTTTGCCTAAAAATGAGGATAGTTATACCTGCCTCATGGAGTTGATGTGAGAATTAGAAATAAGTATCCTTGGCAACACAGTAAATGGTCAATTAACAGCAGCTATAAAACTATTATTACATTTTAAGGTTAAAATTTTCATTTTTCTACAGCGTTATTTTAATGCTTCCTACTGGCAATCCCACTTCTGATAGGTGAATGTACCTAGTTTGTGGAACTGAGAAAGACCTCTACCAATTTCTCAGATGAGTACATTTTCCCAAAGCTTCAGTAACGGATTTGCCACATCCACCCCGCTTATAAGTTTGGGAGAATCCCCATTCAATAGAAAGTTACCCAAGGAGGGGGGTCCATGTCTCATATACTGTGAAACCCTGCACAGTCTGTAACTGCTCGATGACATTGGCCCTCAGAGTTAATAAGACATGTCAGAGATTGCTCATTGATCTCTCGTTCTCTTTCTGTCAGTGCAAAAATCCCCGCATAACCCAGCTCTTAGAGGTGGGCCCTTGCTGTACAGGAAAGCCTGAACCTGCAAAAGCTGCCCCTGCTCACTGAAGGCTTCCTGGTGCTGTAACTGGGTTCTGTGTGGGTAGGAAAGCCTCTGGTTCCCAGATTCTCTATCAGAGCCACACACTGGACCAACGTAAGAACTTTAAAAAAAAAAAAAAATAATAACACTTTGGGACCCCACCCCCAGGAATTCTGATTTAATTGGCCCGCAGTTGAGTTCAGCTGTAGCTCCTCTCACCCTGGGCTTCTGCCCCTTCAGTACATACTGAAACCATTACTGGGGGCGCCTGGGTGGCTCAGTCCATTAAGCATCTGCAGTTTGGCTCAGACCATGACCCCAAGGAACAGGGATCAAGTCTTGGATTGAGCTCCCTGCTCAGTGGGAAGTCTGCCTCTCCATCTGCCCCTCCCCCCTGCTTGTTATCTCTCTGTCTCACTTTTTCTCTCAACTAAGTAAATAAAATCTTTAAAAAAAAAAAAGAAAGAAAAAGCAAAAGAAACTGTTACTGACTCCATTCAGAGTTGAGCCCATACGTGCTTTGCAAATTGGTTGTTTTATCTTCTCACTTGCTTCTTGTTCTCCTCACCACGTCTATTCTGTTGTAGTTTCTCACCTAACATCTTCATCTCTGACATTGATCCATCCTTGGACTCCACATGGGATGTCAACAAGACATTTCAGTAGAAAAATAAGGGCTGTTGTGCTGTGAATTGGTACTTCCTAAGTCATCACCCTGTGCCCAGCACTGTTCTGGGCACTTGGTTGCATTTCATCTTCATGGCAATCTTAGCAGGCAGGTAAGAGAAGCCCAGGTACCACTGAGGAAACTGATTAAGGGACCACCCTTATTCTGTATCTTTCTGCCAGCAAGAGCCTGGATTCAAATTCAGATCATTCACATTTCAAAGCCCTTCCTCTTTGTGCTCACCATAGGACACCAAAATCAGAGGGTGGGGGTGGGAGAAAACCACATAAAAGAGTGAAGTGGGGAGAGGTAAGGTCTGTGTCCAACTAGCAAATGAGCGCCCAGATGGGGATGTTCAGATACATTTTTCAACATTATAGGTTCACAAGACACATCTAAGTATACACTGAATTGGCAAGTTATAGGCCACAAGCTTTTAAGCTTTTTTTTTTTTTTTCCTTTCCCAATTTTGGAAACTACCAAAGTCATACAATTCCACTCTGCAACCACACAGAAAAAGAAGAGAACATACTGGGTAGACATCGAGCAGTAAAGTGGAGATGAATGAGTGCACGCAGAAAGAGGAACGTCCTGCTCTGAGCTGTCTAACAGCCTTCCCGGCAGAGCAGCCCAGCAGACCAACTGGCCACTCTGAGGCTGTGCTTTGGACCAAGAGAACAGTGATAGGGCACTGAACGAAATAAAGTCTGCAGCACTCCAAAGAAAGGGTTTCTTTCCTTAGATGGAAGGTACGCTTCTGTCAACCATTTGCTGAGCCTCTAGTAGGTGCCATGCATGGTGCTGGGAACTGTCCCGATGCAAAACCCTCATGGAGGTTGCAGCCCTAGCCAGCCGGCTATCATGCTAAGAAGTGTATATACCTTATTTCTTTCACGGGTATCATAACCTGGAGAAACAGCTGCCATTAATCCCAATTAAAAGATTAGGATATTGAGAGAGAGAGAGGTTGAAAATGTTGTTCAAGGACACAAGATAGTAAGTGACAGAAAGAGGACTTTCACTGGGATGAAGTCTGTGCTGTTAATGACTGTGCCAAATATCCTCTCCCTCAGTGGGGATACCAGCTTGGAATCCTGAGTCATCACTCAGGAAATCTGTCTGAGCCTTGGTGTCCTGATGCTCAAGCTTCAGCCCGTTGCACACTGTCTAAACCATATCAAGGAAAAACAACCTAAGAACTCCCATCCACCAGCCCCTTCCTGGTTACTGGGGATGTAATACCCAGACTGCAGTTAACTGGTTTCCATTTAGTCAGAGCACAAGTTGCAAGTTATCTTACATTTTGTATTATACTGTGTCTAAAGCAGACAGTGAGACAGGAGATTTTCTGAGGGCAAGCATAGCACAGCTTTTCGTATTCCAAAAGTGACTTTGAGGTTAATATTACAACAAAATATCAAGAAATGAAAATATTGAGAGGCAATCTTTTTTTTATTTGTTTTTTTTTAATTTTTTATTTTTTATAAACATATATTTTTATCCCCAGGGGTACAGGTCTGTGAATCACCAGGTTTACACACTTCACAGCACTCATCAAAGCACATACCCTCCCCAATGTCCATAATCCCCCCCCCCTCCCACCCCCCCCCCCCCCAGCAACCCTCAGTTTGTTTTGTGAGATTAAGAGTCACTTATGGTTTGTCTCCCTCCCAATTCCATCTTGTTTCATTTATTCTTCTCGTACGCACTTAAGCCCCCATGTTGCATCACAACTTCCTCATATCAGGGAGATCATATGATAGTTGTCTTTCTCTGCTTGACTTATTTCGCTAAGCATGATACGCTCTAGTTCCATCCATGTTGTCACAAATGGCAAGATTTCATTTCTTTTGATGGCTAGATAGTATTCCATTGTGTATATGTACCACATCTTCTTGATCCATTCATCTGTTGATGGACATCTAGGTTCTTTCCATAGTTTGGCTATTGTGGGCATTGCTGCTATAAACATTCGGGTGCACGTGCCCCTTTGGATCACTACGCTTGTATCTTTAGGGTAAATACCCAGTAGTACGATTGCTGGGTCATAGGGCAGTTCTATTTTCAACATTTTGAGGCACCTCCATGCTGTTTTGCAGAGTGGCTGCACCAGCTTGCATTCCCACCAACAGTGTAGGAGGGTTCCCCTTTCTCCGCATCCTCGCCAGCATCTGTCATTTCCTGACTTGTTGATTTTAGCCATTCTGACTGGTGTGAGGTGATATCTCATTGTGGTTTTGATTTGTATTTCCCTGATGCCGAGTGATATGGAGCACTTTTTCATGTGTCTGTTGGCCATCTGGATGTCTTCTTTGAGAGAGGCAATCTTGTTTTGTGAAGAGGATGTAGGAAACTTAAGAGATCTGCATTTAAGTCTTGATTCTGTCATTTACTAG
The DNA here is from genome assembly GCF_022355385.1 of Mustela nigripes. Lineage (NCBI taxonomy): Eukaryota > Metazoa > Chordata > Mammalia > Carnivora > Mustelidae > Mustela > Mustela nigripes. Next base: position 116,737,945 of record NC_081558.1, read on the forward strand.
TTTTGTAATCTTGCATTTTGTTTCATTTCCCTGAGTTTCTGTTTCTGCACATATAGTAATGAGGTTTGCAGATTGTTGTGGGGAAACACACTGGTATATCATAGGTGCTCAATTAAGTGTTTGTTTTCGTCCTTGAATAATATTAAGAAAACTGCAAAAATTACCTTAAAATGGGCATAAATTGAAATCTTACAATATTTACAAGAGTTGGTTTACAAACTCAATATAGTAGGTGATATGGTCATTTTAAGAAACAAAGTTAGTTTTGCAAAAAAAAAAAATGTTTATAGGGCGCCTGGGTGGCTCAGTGGGTTAAGCCGCTGCCTTCGGCTCAGGTCATGATCTCAGGGTCCTGGGATCGAGTCCCGCATGGGGCTCTCTGCTCAGCAGGGAGCCTGTTTCCTCCTCTCTCTCTCTCTCTCTGCCTGCCTCTCTGCCTACTTGTGATCTCTCTCTGTCAAATAAATAAATAAAATCTTTAAAAAAAAAATGTTTATTGAGGGCCACTGGGGTGGCTCAGTCAGTTAAGTGTCTGCCTTCAGCTCAGGTCATGATCTCAGGGTCCTGGGATCAAGCCCTGCATTGGGCTCCCTGCTCATGTTCTCTTTATCTCTCAAATAAATAAATAAAATCTTTTTTTTTTAATAAATAAATAAAAATAAAATTGTTGATTGAGCTGGTTTTAAGAGAGGGAGAAGGAAAAGGGAAACTGACATTTATTCAGTTCCTGGTACATGCCGGGCCATGCTAGACCTTTCCAGATGCTTCATTTAATCCTCACAACAGCACAGTGAGATAGCTAGTTTTATCCTGATTTGATGAACCCTAAGACTGAGAGGTGAAGAAAACTGCCTGAGTATTCAAGACTGGATTTGAACTGAAGTTCCCAGACGGCCTGAGCTCTTCTCTCAGGGACCAGAGAGTCTTTTGATTCTTGCTGAAGAGAAGTTTCTTCTTAGGAGGCTGGGTCGAGTATAAACCTTTCATCTTCTGTGCATCTCTGAAGCCAGCAATCTACTGTCATCTGATTTAATAGTTGCTCTTCCAACAGAAACTCCTGTGGGCACGTATTTCAAAAATTTCTGATGTATTCTCTCTACTCTCTAAGATTTGGGATAGTTTCTGATGAAAGGTATTGATATTATGATCTGTTTTTTGTATGGAAAAGTACTCTGTGCAGGTCATGCATGTTCTACTTGTAATCCGAGTGGCTGTAAGTTTACAAACTTTCTCCCTCATTATAGTGCCTTTGGGAGGATATATTCTTCTGGAAATTTTTAAGGGATCCTGTGGAAATGAAGCATCTCTTGCTCTAAATATTTGAATTACCCAGCTTTCCCTGGAAGCTTCATTTGGTCCTGCTTCCTTCTGCTCTCCCCAGGGAATCTCAGTAGTTGACATAGAAAGGAAAAAGGAGATGGAGTAGAGTTGGTAGAATCAAGCATTGTGTTGAGAATTGTGACTGAGCCCTTCAAGAGACCTTTGTCTGACTTAAGCATCTAAGAATTCAAGCCTTGTTTTCCTTTCTCATATACAATGACAGCAGTGGGCCACAGATGTCACATGCTTTGCTTGCACCACCTCATCTGTCTTTTTGTGATTCTTCATGTGGTAAAAGAAACGCTGCTCCCAGAATTCAGATTGCATTCAACTTCCCGGAGAATTCGTTTCCAGGGAGTAGACACTGAGTTGCCATATCTAAATGCTGTAGCAACGATTTAGACTAATTGAACATGCGTTTCTGTCCTCCTCACAATAATTTACTGCAGGCTAATTGTTACACATTTAAATACTTTGAACAAATGAATTAAAAGCCAGTTTTCATCTTCATTCTTCCAATTTATTAGATGATTTCATTTTAGGAAATGAGAAAGTAGATATAATTCATTTTGCATCAAATGAGCAATTCACTTATTTATGCAAGGAATAAGTATTGGCTTGTCTCTCTGTAGTAAATGATGGGATGATTTGCTTCCCCCCTGCCAAGGTGACCACTGGGCACACAGTGAGTGCTCATGCCATACAAATGCTGATGGTGGAGATGACTTAATATAAAGATATTGCTTTAAATCCAGGGCAACCTTCATGTACCATTAATAGAAAATTAAGCATGGTTCTAAAAGAAAATATAGTTTTAAAAAAATTAGCTCTTATAAAGTCCTTCAATTCTCCAAATGTGTTGTTGGTGTATGTCATTTGATTGTTCACAACAAATATGGATGTCAGTGTTATTAGTATCCGCACTAGACCAATGAGAAAACTGAAGTTCAGGTGACATTAGTACATTGCTCAAGGACATACAGCTTATATTATATTATATTATATTATATTATATTATATTATATATTATTATATTATATTGATAGAGTCAGAACTGGAACCCAGGCCTCCCACAGCCAAAATATTTTGCTCTTTCCACCATATCTGCTACAATTAACATTAAAGGACAGAATGGGGGAGAGAAAGAGAGGTCAGCCTGAAAGCTGCACACTTTGGTTGTTTTAGCTCCTATCACAAGAGGCAGCCTGGCTTGAGAGGCAAAACCAGGGTGTAGTACCTGGAAGGCTGAGTTGAGAGGTGAGCCTTGTCCCTGCATATCATCTTCCATGTGTGTGCTCTGGAGAAGACAGGAGCCTGGGAAGGAACCACCCATCTCGTGGACCTGGGTGGGCAGGGAGAGAGAACGTGGTCTAGCTGAGGACCAGAAGATTCAAAAAGGAGGAGACTGGACTGCTCTCAAAGGGGCCTTAGGCATGCCAAGAGGGAGTGGTCAGAAGCTCCAGCCCAGCCAGATGATCACTGGTGATCCCCGGAGGGCTGCTCTTGTTCTGACCACTATAGACCCATCCCTCTCCCAAGCAGCCTCAGGATGCACATCGCATTGGGAGTGATCCTTCCCAGACTCCACGGGCAAAGTGCTCTCAAACAGTCAACACATCAGAAGTATTGGCCACAGAGAGGAGTGCTCAAAGGACAAACGTGGCCTTTGATTGCTTGGAGCCATACAGAAAAGGCTGTCACAATTATTTTCAGTCTCGCAGCCACTTCCCAGGAGGATTCCATAGAGCAATAGATGTATTTACAGCAACAGTTTGTTGTAAAAAGGCAGAGTGAACCTTAGATGTACATCCTCTTCTACCTTGCAACCTTCTTTTTGAAATAACTGGTTAATGATCTTCACTACTTTCATAGGGAGAAGTGTCCTATTCCTACAGTTAATATAGACTGTGTCAAACAAATTACGTTTTTATTTCTTTTTTTTTAATTTTTTATTTTTTATAAACATATATTTTTATCCCCAGGGGTACAGGTCTGTGAATCGCCAGGTTTACACACTTCACAGCACTCACCCAAGCACATACCCTCCCCAATGTCCATAACCCCACCCCCCTTCTCCCAAACCCCCTCCCCCCAGCAACCCTCAGTTTGTTTTGTGAGATTAAGAGTCACTTATGGTTTGTCTTTTTACAGATTTTTGTAGCTACCCTGACTCCCCGCTTTCCTACCAAATTAATTGGTGTTGCCGCAAGGGTTTAAGATTTAGCACTCACAGACCAGGGTTCAAATCCAGACTGGGCTACCTATTAACTGTGATTTTTGAGCTGATAACATCCCTGATCATGGGGGATATGCTACCAACCTGATAGAGTTGAGGGAATTACGTGAGGACAGCATGTTAAATGCTTACCGACATTATACTCCGTGAGACAAGCCAGACACAAAAGGACAAAGAGTGTACAGTTCCATATATATGAAGAACCTAGGGTGTTCAGATTCACCAAGACAGAAAGGAGGATGGTGGTCGCCGGAGGCTGAGGGAGCTGGCAGTGGGAGTTATTAGTCCATGAGGACAGACTTCCAGTTTGAGAAGGTGAAAAATTTGCCGAGATGAATAATACTGATGGTTGCACAACACCATGAACGTACTTAATGCCCCCGAACTAGACACTTACAAATGGCTACACAGATATGTTTGGGATTATGTATATTTTACCATAATAAAAATAAGTAATTTTTTTAATGTTTGCAATAATACTTGGCCAACAGTGAGTAATAAATGATACTTCTAATCCTCTGTCCCACCACTTGCATACATCTATCATGTGCCGTGTTTCACACTGTATTTTATCCACTGTGTCTGTTGCTTATGTTATACTTCAATGTCCCTGAATGTAAAGGACCACTGAATCTATCTTATTCATCTTTCCTGTCTCCACAGTGTCTGGCACATAGTAAGCACTAATTAAATGGTTTGGGAAAAGAGAGAAAGTTGCTAAATGCCCTTCCCTCTTATCTTCTGCATCTTAAAATCACCAAACACAGGCACCTGGGTGGCTCAGTGGGTTGAGCCACTGCCTTCAGCTCAGGTTATGATCTTAGGGTCCTGGGATCGAGTCCCGCATCGGGCTCTCTGCTCAGCAGGGAGCCTGCTTCCCTCTCTCTCTCTCTCTGCCTGCCTCTCCATCTACAGGTGATTTCTCTCTGTCAAATAAATAAAATAAAATCTTTAAAAAAAAAAAAATCACCAAACACAGTAGTACATCAGTTATTTCTCTCCGGTGCTAGGAGATCATTATTTGCACTAAAATAATGAGCTCACACTACTGTACAAATGTATTAGGTTCCTTAATCTTTAGTAAATGAGGGGGAAATTTCTCTAAATGGGGTCTTTGTGGATTGAATCCATGTTGTTCTTAAGAAGTTATATCTTGCTCTAAGAATCCAGGCAGAACAAAATGAAGCTTAAGGTTGCTGTTCCTTTAAAGGTAAATGAATACTGAGTAGAGTTTAACTTACCTGCATATAACCAGAGCCCCACAGTCTATGTATAGTGTCATTTCAGGGAAACAATGCCCAGATGTCATAGCTTTGGAAAATACTGTAGATCATTAGTGTAGTTTCCTGACATCGATGATTGAGGGGTCCCACAGCACCTCACACAGTAAAGCATCCCAAAGCTTTCTCTGCATCTCTTTCCCGCTCATTAAACTCTCCCACTATCAGGAGCTGCTAACATCAATCCCCCTATCCTGTCTCTCTTTCGCTCTGGCCCTCCCTTACTGCCCATCCCCTCCCCCATACTTTGTTCTCATCCATCTCTGCTCAGCCATGCCCAAAGTCCAGGCTCCTCAGACTTGACCACCCCCTCTATGGTAGTTCTTGAGAAGTGGGCTAGGTCCCTTGCTCTGACTAGAACCCAACAAGAATCAGCATGTGTTCCATCCCCCTCCCCGGAATTCGGTGAATAAATTTAAAATTCTGTGCCTCGAAAAGCTGAAGAGTCCCAGTGCCAAGCATTTCTGGGCTGCACTGCTGGAGAACTAATTGGACTATGATCATACAACTCTGGTTTTCTTTTTTTATCCACCCTCATTTTATAGGATGATAAGCTGATAATAAATTATATGAACTCATTCTTGCTCTGGTAAATGCATTTTCAGCTGTCCACCATAGACCCTGCTCTTCTTGGGCCACTCTCCAAGCAAACTCAGCTGGCCATAGATCTTCCTGTGCCCCGAAGCTACCTGGTCGGCCCTGGCCCCACAGTAATCTCTTCATGGCTCCATGGGCATGCTAGTTGGGTTGCTGGACTCCGGGTGATGAAAGAAGTTGAGGAACATGAATTGTCAACTCATCAGACTTCTCTGCACTCATATAAATGAAGGACCTTACTGGGTTTTATGCTGTAAGGTCTATTCTAAGCCTAAAATTCTATGTGTCTGTAGTTAACACTGAAAGGCACATGCATTAGAACCTAAATCCCAGCCTTCACTTTCTTCGAACCTCTTTTGAAGCTATAATTTCCCCAAATCTAATTTTTTTTCCACTCTCATCTGAACCCTCTGGAATATTTTGCTTTAGTTTAAAACCTCAAGGACGACCATCAAAACAGATCATTGGGCCCTACTTTCAGAGTTTCTGATTCTATAGAGAATTTGCATTTCTAGCAAGTTCTTAAGTGATACACGTGCTTCTGACCTACGGACCACATTTTCAGAATCACTGCCCTAAGAATCTCAAGAAGCCTTTACTGACAGTTTTCAGTGAAAAGTATCAGTCATGTTTTTGAAGTATCTTTATCTCAAAAGATGCCTACTGAATCGAAAATCATTTTCCTAGAACATAGAATAAAACAGAGGTCACATAGGAAACTTAATTTTAAGACAAAGAAACTGAAGTATAATTCCTAGGTACAATGGATTTCCCAGTGGAATTCAAATGGTACCACATCATGGGGCAGAATTCCAGTAGCACAAAGCAGCCTTTTTCTTAGTCCATGAGCATTCACTAGACCAGGCCATCGGTTCAAGGCTCATATCCTATGATCCCCATGCATAAAACGCTTCTGACAATTGCTGTATCGGAATTTACCCACTAATGCAATAGAGGAATGCACAATGAACTACAGAAGAGATTTCAGACTGGGGTCTAATGTTTACAACAGGCCCACATTGGTCTCACAATCCGTGGGAAGGAGCAGTTGCAGGTCCCAGGGCATTTACAAGATGCAGTATGCCCTGAAAATCAGTTTCAGAAATGGAACAATGTCTTCCAAAAATTTGAAACACTCTAATAAAGGAATTTGAGCTTTTAGCCTGCCCCTGCATGTCTTCCTTGAGGCATGGCCACCTTGAAAACGTCTTTCCCCACTTGAATTATTCATCTTTTCTTCATCGAGTTGCTCTGTGGTTTTCTTTCCCCCAAACTCTTCTCTTTTGTAGATGCGTTAATGAACCTTCAAATGCCAATCTCAAAGGATACAGTTTTATTAAACACATTGTTTCCTTTACCCACCAAAGTGTTAAATGTTGGTTTAGAGGTTTGAATTCATTATGCAGATCTAATTATACTAGACTGCTCTTGTTGAATCTCCAGAGCAACCAGGTTTGAAGGCCTTTTGTGCAGAGGCACAATTTTGAAGGAGTTAGCAGATTAACTATCTTCTAACTTCTCATCCATCCGAGTTGGGACTGCACAGGTGCCTCCTCTGGTGTCTATGCTCCCTTGAACCTAGGGGGGAATAGGGTGGTCAGCTAGCCACATTTTAATAGGTGAAAGGCGGGATTTTTTCTCCCCTGAATGTCATGGGCAATTTCATCTCTATGGAGCCTTACTGAAGAGGGCTCATCCTCGTTTTTATATTCACCTCTGCAGACTTTATCCCAAAGATTTTTGCCTCTTCAGAGTCAATCTTCCTGATGTGAAGTAAGTCGTCTGATGCCATCTTTATGTGGTGGTGGTGAAGTTGGTAGAGGGATGGCCGGTGGAGGTGGCGGAGACGGTGGTGGAGGTGGCGGAGACGGTGGCGGAGGTGGCGGAGACAGTGGCAGAGGTGGCAGAGACGGTGCTATTGCTCTGTTTAGACAGGGTCAGGAGGAACTAAGCAATGCTAGAACTGGTAGATCTCACCTTGCTTTTCAGAGGAGGAAACTGAAGCCCAGAGAGGAAACCGCATTATCATTTCACACAAGAGAAACCTTACCTTCTTGCCTCCTTCCTGTTTCAAATGTACGAAACTAGGAGATGTTGGATGGCCCTGGGAAATGAAACTAACGCCCTTGAACTGAGATTCCAGAATGACCAAATCCTCAGTAATAAACAGTTTATGGAATACAAATTGACCTTAGATTCAGGAACACTAAGGACACCCTGCTTCTTCCAAGCCGAAGAGCTGGCCTGATTTTCACCTCAGCTGGTAATATATGTCTTATATCCATGGCAAGGGCAAACCCAAAGCCTAGACTCTGTGCAGCTGAGATTTGCAGATCAAACTGGTGAACACACTGGGCTTTTCTGGAGAAAACAAAATGGAGGTGATTGGTGTAAGATGGTAACATAAAAGGAAGCCAGGGTTGAAAATCTGTAAGTGTGCTTGCAGGCAAAACTGAGTGCTTTAAAAATGCTATTTGATTTTTTTTTAAATAAACTTTCTCTTTTAGAATAGTTTTATATTTACAGAAAAACTACTAAGATAATAAACGGAGTCCCCATATACTCTGCATTCACTTTCCCTATTGTTAACATCTCACATTTCTATAGGACATTTATCACAAGTAATGAAACATTGGTTCTTTAGTACATTACTATTAACTAGACTCCACATTTTATTTGAATTTTATTAGTATTTCCCCCAAAGTAAAACAATATGGGTTTTTTACTATTGTCACACTGTAAACACCATCACACAAGTAGCTCAAAGATCCTGAAGGTAGCATCTAGTTTTATGTATTTTCTTTATATTTATTTTATCACCTAGTATATAGTAAGGGCACAATAAGCATGCATTGGCTGATCAAATGACTGTAATATCCCATGGATCCCATTTTAATATATAATAATGCATTCAGTCCAGTGATCATTTCAGATACCTGGAGTTTAACTAACTAGGGAAACTCGTGCTGTCATGCAAGCTGTCAAGGTACTTAAACTTTTGTTTTCAAAATGTCCAGCCCAGGACACATCTCAGTGCTAAGAACAGTGCTTGCAGCATTGGAGTATGGGCTAAGCCATCTCAGAGACAGCACAAGAGAGAAAGGTTAGTGGGTCAAGGATCCTAAATCACTGCTCATCCTGATCCTTCTCTTTGGTGACTGGACTCCAGATATGTACATGACTCCCTGTCCCTTCTCTTGTCAAGGGCACATAACTGTGTCCAGCCCTCTTAGCAAGGGCCTCGTTTTTTGGTAGTCAAGGTTCCTTTGCAAATTGAAGGTTTTCCTGAAAGTTACAAGAGCAAAATTAGGTCACCTAAAGGGGACAAAAAGGGGAAAATCATTAGACCCAAAGCTTAAATTAGAAAGTAAAAGTAACTCCTTTTGACTCAGTAATAATAGCTCACATTTCCTAAATGTCAAGCCCTGTACTAAGAGGTTTACTAACTCACTTTATCCTTAAGAACCCAAGAAGTAGGCTCTTTTAACAGACAGAAACTTCTTTATCTCCTTCTTCCTCCACATGTTCAAATGAGTCGATGTCCCATCTGAAATATATTAGCATCTTTCATATTGAAAGATGGTGAAGTACCTTGCCAATGTGTACACCTGATTCCATAATCCTGAAAATAATGGCAAAAGAAAGATATCTGCATTCAGAAACTATTTGACCCAGCCCTACCACCCTCACTATGCAATTCAATTTCTTTCCTTCTCATTGTCTGTCTCTCTCTCTCCTTTTCTCTTTCTCACACACGCACGTACATACACAAGCACAAATGCACACACAAGTGCACACACGATAGATGGGCCACCACTATAGCTTTCAAAATAATTTGTTTTGTCTTCTTTAAACTTTAATAGGAAGAGAATCCATAGACTAACTTTAAAAAAAAAAAAAAGTGATGCATTTCCTCTTACTCAAGGCTTATGATCGTAAACACATCCCAAAGAGAGCCATTACTACTATTTTGTTGCAGTTCCTCCAAATCTTTTTTCTGTGTATATATGGTTTCCCTTTACTGAAATCACACTGCATATACATCTTGCTTCTCCTTTTTTCATGTAACATTATACATTATCATTTTCCTTGTTATAAATTATTCAGAAGTATCCTCTTTTGGAGGAACAATAGTACATTTACTATTGTAACTTAGGGCTCATGTAAGTCTTTTTAGCTCAGTAGTCCCCCCCGCCAGCTTTCCTGCCTCCACATGCACAATGCTTTTTAAAAAGTAATTCTTGTATAATAAGGAAATCAGAAAGGACTCTTAAGAAGCTTAATTCTTCTTTTGGGTTTGATTCACAGCCAGATTACTTTTGCCAAAATCTGGTACTTTGCTATCCAGAATGCTTTAAAATTGACATCTGACCATTTGTAATGTGGGGAACACACAAACATAATGACTCTTTAACTTATGAGAGAGACTGTGCTAGTAATAAAATAATGTTTATAAAAAGTACATTAATTCAATCAAATGCTACTACATAAGACAATGTTTTAGAGATGGTAGTTTTCAAACAGAGTATCAGTTTTGCCCCTTTTGTGTTCTCAGCAAAACCCCACACAATCTCAGTAATAAACAGTTTGTGGAATACAAATTGATCTTAGATTCATAATACTATTTTCTAACTAATTTTTATTTGTTCTATGTTGTGTCAATGAGAATGGAGTAGAGACAATACAAACTTTAAAGATTTTATTTATTTGACAGAGAGATCACAAGTAGGCAGAGAGGGAGAGAGAGAGAGGAGGAAGCAGGCTCCCCGCTGAGCAGAGAGCCCAACGCGGGACTCGATCCCAACACCCTGAGATCATGACCTGAGCCGAAGGCAGCGGCTTAACCCACTGAGCCACCCAGGCGCCCCCAAACTTTAAAATCAGATGTAACTAAATCAAATTCCAGATCTACTATTCAGGAATTTCATTTTTACTAAGCAAGTAGTTTACCTCTGACATTGAGAGACCTTATGCACCAAATAAGCATCATAGGGCCCATCACATTGTGTCATTGGTGCTGATTAATTGAGACATTTTGTGTGAAGGTTCTTAATGGTGCATGATAGATAACAGAGCTTCATAAATGTTAATTCTCACTGCCGTTCCTTCTCCCTAAATAACCTGGTTTACTCAACAGACATTTAACTTAATTCCTGGTTAAGTACACACAGCTTTCCTGATCTTCCTCATATTTATATGAGGAAAACATATATATATATATATATATATATATATATATCACATATATATATCACATATATATCACATATATATCACACATATGATATATGGAGAAAGAGAATGAGAGAAGGAGAGAAAGATCCTGCCATAGCCTCTTGCACAGAAATGTGCTATATATAAGTGCAAATTTCACTCAATGCAAATCCATATAGGAGACTTCCAGAGTAGCAGCTCTTCATGTGCACAAATCCTATGCCAACCGGCTCAGTCTGGAGGGGCTGGTGCAGACTGGATGTGAAAGCAAGCTGGCCAGGGCATCTGCTGTGTTCATCAGTTGCCAGGCTGGATTTGGCAGATCTGCCTAGCTGGTCTGGGAGGATAGTCCCTTCTTTTGTGTCTCATTAGGTCCTTCTGAAAACTGGAATAATCCTCCCAGATAGAGAAGTGCTCTTCTTCCATCAGGCATATCCAAATGGGCCGCAAATCAAGCTCCCGAGTGTCAGAGAGTGTAGGGAACAGACTGCTCTCTAAAGCAGTGCTGCTCGAGGTTGTCCATCAGTACCACCTGGAAGTTCATTGGAAATGCAAACTCATGGGCTCCCCGCAGACTTACTGAATCAGAGTCTCTGGGGATCAGGCTCTTCAGGGACTCCGGTGCTCACGAAAGTTTAATATGAAGGAGAACTACATTCATTCAAGAAATGTTTTCTAAGCATCTACCACTCTCCCCCTCACTCACTTGACATCAGAACACAGGCCTCCTTGCTGGACCCAGAAATAGGAAGAAGAAAAGTGAAGACTTGGACATAATGAATTAGAACTGTTAAAATTCTACCTGTGTCTTATCAACCTTTCTGGTTTCAAATTTCAGACCATTCTCCAGTTTCTGTTAAAAACTCACTGAAAGTGCTTGCCTTTTAGTAATAGACATTTCTCTGGTGTTGAAATCAGGCTTCTCAGAAGAGGGGATTGTGCCGTGCTCGCCTGCCTCCAGTCACTTCATCTAGGACAAGCTCCCTGCTGCCAGCAGCAGCAGCAGCAGCTGGTGCCATGGGTAAAGGCTCGCACGTGGCAGGCACATGTGCGTGGAGCAGTCCTCCAGCAGGTGGCCACAGTCATTTCCGTGACTGGCTGTAGATTTCCTTGTCACAAGAGCCACTGGTTCCATGAACGGGAAGAACACACCCGGTCCAGAATAGCCATCCCTGCTGGAAACAATACAAGATAAATGTGGATCAAAGTCTGAGGTCATGAATTATGTCATCAAAAGTGTCTTTATAAAACAAGTTAAGGACATAAAAGGAGCTGAAAGTCACTTTTATTCTTCCAATTTGGAATAAGAATTACATCAAATTTTATTTGACACCCTATCACTTGTGGCTTTTGAGACGTCTTAAATGTCTTTGCCCAATGTACATTCTTCAGAATGTCATAAAGCAGAATTTGGCAAAATGAAAACTTATGCAACTTCATTTCATTTAAAATACAAAGATAGGTCTTTTGTCTCTGGGTTTTGTTTTTTTTTTTTTCTAATTATAAAGCTTATATATGTTCATGTATAAAATTCATGCAAACTTAAAAAGCAAATAAAAAAAGGCTGCTCAACTTCATCATCCTGAGGTAACCATTTTCAGCATTTTGGAGGGCACCTCCCTGTAATCACACACACACACACACACACACACACACACACACACACGTTTACATAAATATGATCATAATTTACTTGAGATTTTGAACCCCATTTTTCCCTTCCTCCTTATGTCCTTGAATTCTTTAGATCCTGGTAAATATAGATATGATTTATATTTTTAACAATTACATAGAATTTTGTTTTTATGGGTTAACACAATGTAAATGACTCATCCCAATTCATAGATTTTGGATAATTTTCATTTTTCTGTAGCTCTAAATAATATTGGGATAAGCATTCTCATATATGGACATCTTTGTACTTTTCAGATTCTATCATTAGCATAAAAACATGATACTATTGATAGAAGACTGTATGGGCTTAAAAATTTGATTTTATCAACAAACTTCCCTCCAAAAAGACTATGTTAATTTCCCTCCCATTGACCGTGTATGAATCTTATTTCCCTATACTCCAGCCAAAAGAGTGTCACTCTTTATCATCTTTGCCAATCTGATAGACAAAAATTGACATCTCATTTTTATTTCTTTTTCTTTCATTACAAGTGAAGTTAAAGAAAATTGAGTTTAAGATACATGTGAATTCAAACGAGTATTTCAGGACCCCTCCAATTAGCATTTGAGTTCATTGGACCATGCTGTATCCAAGGAATTTTTCCTTTATAAGCTTGGAAATGACACTCCTTTGAACCTCTTTGGAAGGAAAATACATAGCTAGTTTCTCATAGAAAAAACAGATAAGAATGATTTAAATACATCATAGCATACGGCTTCAGGCATCTCGTCATTTTCTAAGATATTTTTAATCTTGAAAAAAGTATTTGGGGAAAAGTCATCCTTTCCAATGTGTTTCTATCATTATAAATAATTGTCAAATGTGATTTCAAAACCAGACTGAGAAAAAATTGATAGTCAGGAAGTCTGGGTTCTGTTCTATGTTTACCACCAACCAGCATGGTGACCTTATAAAATTGACTTCACCTCTACAGGCCTCAGTTTCCTCCTCCAAAAAATGAAAGGGGTCAAATAGATGTCCCTTGAGCTCTTTACAGCCTAAGATATGATAATGACCGGCATTCTAAGGAGAGTAGCTTTGCCAACCCCTTCATTAATAGTTACCCAACCCCTCACACTAATAAACCTCTACCCGTCTATCCTGAACATGACAGTAGATACTGAGCTTAAACCTTGGTCAAATGTAAATGATCTGTTTTTATTGCGGTAACATTAATCTAGATAATTCAGAGAAATACACCTTTTATTTTTTTCTTACGAATGTGTGCATTTGTGTTGTGTGTGTGTGTTCAGTGATTCATCTCTCAAACGTTCCTTGAGCTTATACTGCAAGCTAGTACTAAACTACTAGAATGAACAAGACAAAAAAAAAAATTTCCTTCCTCAAAAAGCTCAACATCTAATGAGGAAGCAGACAAATAAGCAAGCAGGTATTGTCTGAAAGAAATTTTGAAGTTATACTTAAATAATACCTTTTCTTTCTCAAAAATTACATTTTTGTAAGATGGCATTTCTCTTTTCTTCCATTCACTGCACAGATAAAAATGATGAAAGGTTTGAGCAAGCATAAAATGGCTTCTGGGGAAAAAAGCAAAAGTTCAGGCCTTTCAGGGGGGTTAAATTTTCCACTTTGAATGACAGATCCTAATATTTCCTTTTATTTTAACCACTCAAATACAAATAACTTACGAAGTATTTACCCTTTCTTACATCCAAAACTGGCTGTTTGGTTCTAGTAAGTTAGAGAAAGGCCAGATGTAGTCCAGGATCTGCCTACCAAGACAGGACAGGTCTTAGGAGCAAAGCACATCCATAGGAGACTCATAGAGTCTAATGAGCAGTGATCATCGCCGTGGGTACTCCCTGGGTAGGGAAACAGCAACAGAGCGGGCAGGGGAAGTGTGACCCAAAGCTGAAGAAGTACTTGGTCCTGGAACAGACACCATAGAGAGGGTGTTGGGAGATACCCATGATCCAAGCTGTGGGGAGCAGGGAGGGGCAGAGGTAGCTGTCCATAAGAACTCACCACTCTCTCTTTGAACCAAGGGCTGTTGCTAGGTGCAAACACATACCTGTCCTTTGTGTATACTTAAAAAATCTGTATCTAAATTCTGCTTGGAAGTATTAGATTTAACCTGTAGAAATTGCCAGTACTTAATAGCTTTTGCCTCACACACACAATAAAAGGACAATTTTATGAGGTTCAACCTAACATAAACTCGAAAATGAAATGAAAATAAATGCAAAATTCTTTATACTTAACTTGGTTATTTAAAAAAATTTTAATGAAGAATCGACCCTTGGGTTGTCCACATTTAGTTTTAGGCACTTTAAGGATTTTTCCACCACAAATTTTTCATCCTTGAAACTGCTTTCACAGACAGAGCCGATTCTGATCTGCTGCCCCCTGCTGTCAGGTGGGGAAGCAACCTGATTTTAACTGTACTTAGGAGGCTAGAGCTATTAAAAAAAAAAAAAAAAAAAAAATTGGGATTTCTAAAACATGTCACTCAGGATTATCCTTTGTTTCGAATAATCCTTGCCACTGCTTTTCTCCCATTATAAGATTATTAAGACTTGATGGGTTAAGTCATTATCATGTGATACCTACCAGCATGACATATTTCCCTTTGGGATAAAACCTTGAGTCAGAAAAGAAGGTAGAATTACCGCTGAACTCAATAACTCACCCTAATGACAGGAACAACTGCTTACAGATTTCAGTCATCAGGCTAAAGAGGATGTAGTGAAAGGTAATAGAATAAAGGGGCTTCAGGCCTGGATCTTGGGGATTTTGCTGGAGTGAGTTTGCATTTAATTACCTTCAACAAAAACGGGGGATTGTGCTCTGGTGGTTTTGTTCTCCGTGTGAGAAAACTGAATGAGTGTATAAGCCAGTTCTAGTCCTTTGCCCTCGGTTCTTCTCTGTAGCAGCAAAGGGACTGCTGGGGTTTTATAAGAATGACTGAGCTTTAGCTTTAACACAGAAAGAACTATGTGCTCCTGGCGGTAACTGATGGTTGCTTGCGGGAAATGATGAAAATACTTAGTTCAAGCCAGCGTCAGTTGGAAAACTGAGATGGTAACTCAGATACACAACTGTTTAAACACCACCCCTTCCCCACCCACCATTTGTTCTTAATTGGTTTGGGAGGCCACTCTACACACTGTTTCTGAAGCTTAGGGTTGGGAAGCTATGTGTCCCCGTGAGGCCCTCGCCCTGCCTCATGGTACCGCTGGCGTTTTCATAGTTTAGAATATGCACAAGCAAGTCTATTTGGTTTTGTGCTGCTAAATGCTGAAGACTCTTACTACAGAAACTTAAAATAGTCCTTAAAAAGTTCTTCCTGTTTCCCCCCACAGGCTTAATTATACAATATCAAGCTTTGTGATTTTGTAAGATAAAATTGCTGACAAAAATCTGAAAAATCTGTGATGTTATGCTTATTTTCTCTTGTCATTGCCTTGAGAGGTGAAATTTTTGAAAGTTTTCGAATAACAATTATAGTTTTCTATATATAGAGAAATATAAAATATAAATATATAAATAATAAATAATAATATAAATATATAAAATAATATAAATATATATAGTTTTCTATCCCAATATCTTCTTTCCTTACTATCATGCTCTAAGGGCCGTAGATGGAGCAGCAAATGAGGAAGCCAGGCTCTGCTAAGGAGAGTCTCAGGCCCCCAGGAGAGACAGCAGCAAACATGTAGAAAAATGCCTACGATTGGTAGTAAGTCCTATGAAGAGAACAAGTGCAAGATAGAAGGATAGGGAGTGATGGAGTGTAGGGGGCCGCCTGAGGAGATGACTCTTGAGTTGAGACCTGAACATGAAAAGGAACCGAAAGGGTCTGGTGGAAGGCAAAAGCCGCAGCTGCAAAGCCGTGGGGCAGGACCAAGTCTAGTTCTGATCCAAGACCAGGAAGTGCAACGAGGTGCAGTGAGTGACGAGCAGGAGAGGGTCTACCTCAAGGTCGCAACGGTAAATGGGGTTTAGTCATAGTTCACTGGGGCGGAAGGCAGAGTCGTTATCTGGTTTGCCTTTTCAAAATATCACTCTAACTTTTAAGATGACTATTGGGAGGGAGAGGGAAAACAGGATATCCGTGAGGGGCAGTCCGGGTGAAAGATGAGAGCAGGGTAGCGTCGCTAATGCTGTTAAGAGGTCCTATTCAAGATTTATTTTGATAGTAGAGTCGAGACAACTTGCTGACGGATTGGATGTGGGAGATGAGAGAAACGAGGACTCAGGATCATTTCTAGGTGTTTGACTTGAGCAACTGAGTGAGAACTAGTGCCCCAAACAGGAATGTAAGAACACTCGGGAAGGGCCTTTGGAGGGCAGAGACGGGCTAGAAATCCAGAGTCAAGCTGGGTGCGCATAAATAACGTGCACTATATGCCACAGAGAGAAAACAGGTTTCAGTATAATCCATCAGAAACCTCATGATGCTGACATTTTGTTCAGTAATTGTGTCTGTGCTTATATCTCGAGCTGTAATTTAATTATGTAAGAGAAGATTGAGCCAGAATTAGAATAATAAAATCAAGTACCTGAAACATTAATGCTCTTGTAAATATTGGTATAGTTTTTTGTTTGTTTCTGTCTGCCCTACAGTCAAGATAATTTTTCTCAATTTACAGATGGTGACTTAATATTGCCCCTTGAAAAATATATAGCACTACATTCAAGGTTATTTATCATAGCAACGATCTTAAGAGCAAAAAAATAGGAAATAATCTAAATAGTTATTAATAAGATACCAGATAAATAAACTAAGGTATACCCTTACAGTTGATTATTATATAGGTATAATAAAAATGAAGTAATTCTCTGTGTACTGATACAGAAAAGCCTTAAAGATGTAGGTGGTGAAAACAAAGTACAGAATAATTGGCATAGAATGTTACCTCTTGTCATTAGAGGTAATCTAATGACCTCTTGTCATTAGAAGGGTAGGAAAATGCAAATGCCTGTAATATCTGTGTTTGCTTGTACAAGCATAAACAAACAGCTGAAGGATACGTAGAAAACTCCTCACAGTGGTTATGTACAGATGGGGCACCATGGATGGATGAATTAGAGAAAGAAGGGATGGGGGTGGTGGGAGGAAGATTTTCCACTGGATACCTTTTCCATTTTTTTCTTTTTTGAAACATGTAACATCGATTCAAAAAATTAAATTCACGAGAAAGAAATATAACATTGGGCTGAGTTCAAAGAATGTCCAGTATTATTATTAAAAACACACTGCTGCCCGGCGCCTGGGTGGCTCAGTGGGTTAAGCCGCTGCCTTCGGCTCAGGTCATGATCTCAGAGCCCTGGGATAGAGTCCCGCATCGGGCTCTCTGCTCGGCAGGGAGCCTGCTTCCCTCTCTCTCTCTGCCTGCCTCTCCATCTACTTGTGATTTCTCTCTGTCAAATAAATAAATAAAATCTTTAAAAAAAAAAAAAAAAACACTGCTGCCAATGAAGACTGTTTAAAGCCAGGCACTTCGTCTGGCCCCTTGAACATCTTTCCCAGGGAAGGGAAAGCTACATTTCTCATGTGAACTCTTCCACCTACTGGACTTCCCAATCCCATTCTCTCAGATTTGCAGACAGCCTTCCAACCTGAGTCTAAAAGGAGCCAGAATGGCTGTCTTCTAAGATGAAACTGATAAGCAAGTCATTTTCTTGTACTTGCTTGAAGGCTTTCTTCTTACTCTGCCAAGTTCAGTGCTTTTCAGCCTTTCTTCTTTCATTTGTTTATTCAACAAATATTGAGTGAGTACCTTCTATGTGCAGTGTTCTGCACTATATCCTAAAATACAAAGATTAATCTAATTTTTATTGATTCTCCTAATATATTTAAACTATAAGGTGACAAGGAAATGCCATCCTCTTTGAAGCTGTGGATGTTTCCATGGTCCTGAGGGATTCAGTGGCTGACCTGAAATCACACAGTACTTAACAAGAGCAGCATATGCTTTTGCCAGTGGGGTCTAGGAAGCAAAATACATTTGATTCCATTTCTTTTCTAGGTGATAATAGAGATCAAATTTGACTTTAGGAGAAGGTAAGATAGAGTGTCTCTTTTCTTCCAGTGAGTGCTTGTCTACTGTGGTAAAAGTATGAAATACATAATTTATTCCAGCTTTGTCGTTAGGTTTGAAAACATTCATTCCCTCATTCATCCATTCCAAAGACACTGATCCATCCCAGAGGCGAGGCATGATGATAGGGATTGAGGCGGGTATGAAGATTACTCAGATTTAGGTCCTGTCTCAAGAGGTGATCTAGTTGGTGAGTAATGGCATGCTCACAAATAGCTATAATGCACAGCAGAAATGATTGGTGCCTTAGGAGAGGTTCAGAGAGAGTTCTAAAGAGAGATATCAGCTGAGCTGGCAAGGCAACAAGAAAGACCTCATCCCAGATCCCCAGGCAGAGGTCACCCTGATATAGTCTGGGTCAGAGCAATCCCAGATAAACTTGAAGCCTGTGAAAACCTCCTAGTCTGAGATACTTCTTTACCCAATGCTCCTAGTGGAGGATACCTCTTGATTATATATGTGAACTTGGAGGTTTTTTCCATGTCTTTGAAATACATTGATAGCTCTGATGCTAGTTTTGACATTCACTGCCTACTTGAACATGATGTCACCAGACTAGAAATAAATATAGCCCACATTGTCCTGCAAGTAAGTGAAATCAATAACCCATTAGTCCAATACCATAGATAAAAAACAGCTAGAATGCCATTAAAAATAACTGCCAACACTTTTTAAACACTATGCTTACCTTACTTTACAAGTATTGCTTCTTTCAATCCTCACATCAAACTTCAAAGTTAGACACTAGTATTACTGTGTCTAACATTACTACCAATATTTCTGCTATGAAGAGATGGAGACTTAAAGAGATTATCGATAGTCCCACAGCTACTAAGGGGTAGAGAGCTGGGAGTCGCCTCCAGATCTGTCTGATTCCAAACCCATGATCTTAAACACTGTTAGCGGTTTTCAAACTTTAGCATGCATCAGAATCACTCAGAGGGCTTGTTAAAACAGTCTGATACCTTCACCCCTAGATTTTCTGGTTCAGTGAGTTGAAAATAGGACCCAAGAATCTGCATTTCTTGGGTAATTTTTTTTTTAAGATTTTATTTATTTATTTATTTGACAGAGAGAATGATCACAAGTAGGCAGAGAAGCAGTCAGAGAGAGAGGAGGAAGCAGGCTCCCTGCTGAGCAGAGAGCCCAATGTGGGGCTGGATCCCAGGACCCTGAGATCATGACCTGAGCCGAAGGCAGAGGCTTAACCCACTGAGCCACCCAGGCGCCCCAAGAATCTGCATTTCTAACAAGTTCCCAGGTGCTCTTGATGCTGCTGATCCAGGTGCCGCATTCTGAGAACCACTGCAATCTGCTACACTTGTACCAGCGATAGTTTTTCCAGTGTTCTTTGGAGGAACTTGAACCCAGTCTCACTGGATAAATATTTATGCCAATTTTCCCTTTGCTGGAATAATCAAGAATTCACTTGAAGTCTTTGAACAGACTGACTCCCAGAGAATTTAAAGCAAATAACCAATATATTAAATTTCCTAATTAAATAGTTCATTTCCAGTTTGTCACTTGTCTCTTTATTTCTTAATGTGTCTCTCAAAAGAAGATGTTTTACTTTTGATAAAGTCTGAATTTGTTCCTCAAAAAATAAATAAATAAATAAATAGTTCATTTCCTATGAAATGAATATGGAATTCTTTTTCATGAAAGGAAAGATTGGTCTTTCTGCATGAATTATGAAGATTTTAAATTAGTCAAATAGCATTCTAACAACCAGCTTAGAATAGTTTCAGTGAATATTTTGTCCTCCAAACAGGGCTGTAGTATGAGAAGTCAAAGCAGAGACACTCTCAACAAATACCATATGATTTCACTTATATGTGGAATTTAGAAAACAAAACAAAAGAACAAAGAAAAAAAAGACAAAGATTGTTAACTGTAGAGTGAACGTAACTGCGTGAGCACTGAGTAATGTACAGTTGTCGAAGGAGTATAGTTCACACTTGAAACTAATATAACACTGTTTGTCAATTATAGTGGAATTTTAAAAATAACTTTAAGTGGCAGCTGGATGGCTCAGTCCATTGAGAATCTGACTCTTAGTTTCGGCTCAGGTCATGATCTCAGCATGGTGAGATCAAGCCCAGTATTGGGCTCTGCATTCAGTGCAGGGTCTGTCTGAGGTTCTCTCTCTCTCTCTCCCTCTGCCCTTCCCTCCATTCAGTCTCTCTCACTCTTTCTCTCAAATAAGTAAACTAATAAATTAATTAATTAAATCCTTTTTAGAATAAAATAATTTTTAAAAAACAGCTGGGAAACTCTCAAATTCTAAAGGTAGTCCTGGGTAATCAAGAGAAGTAGATACTTTCCTGACACATGTAAATAAAGAGGTATTTGTCTTACATCCTGCGATTGCCTCTTCCCATAATACCTTGTGCTTCTCCTTGATGGCATTTATCACACTTAAAAATATTTGTGTAATATCACTCAACGCACCCAAATTATAAGAATCACATCTGTCTTGTTTCCCACTCTCTCTCTCCAGCCTATTACAGTTCCTGGCAATATTTGTTGACTGGCTGACTTACTGCTTTCTAATCCATAATCTTACAGGCAACAAAGAATAACCACAGCAGTTACAACCCTGCCTAGCTAGCTCCAGAGAGAACTTTTTACAGAATATACAATAAATACTTGTATATTATAGGGGGTAGAGGAAGAAGAACTGTGCAAACACCCCATAAAACAGAACATGCTTTTGTTGCCCATTCCTGAGCCTTTTCCTGAGGCACTCTCTGAGATGACTTCTTCCTATTAAATGATTTCTGGGCTGGAATATAAAGAAAACACATTGCTTGAGGAAAGCTACGGTTTAATGAGGCAAAAAATAAAAACATCCTATGAGCCCAATCCAGCTGTTTGTATATTTCCTGCCAAAAGGTATGGGAGTTGAAGGAATAAGGGATGTGCAGGAACGTGAATGAGAATGAATGTCCCAAATGGATTGCAAGCTATATTAGGAAAAACCAGTGACTGTTCTTATTGTCATGCTCCAGATGACAAAGTAGCAGTCCCTACCCTTGCACACCAAGGGAGAGGTTGCTGACTGAGTCATCTCTCTCCGATTCTCGGATCACATATGCCTTCACTCTCATTGTGGTTGTGATGATACTTGGTGGGTTGCAAAGTACTAGGAGAATCAATCATAAAGAGTGAGGAGATACTAAAAACTTTGGATGGACTTCAAGCAAATAATTAAACAGAATACACTTGTTATTTAGTTCAAATATGAGTTGCTGGCATCAGAGAGAAAAGTACCATCTGTGCAAACTGAGACCTTAAGTAAAAGGCTCCATTCTGCTAGTCTTTAAAGCTCATGTTCAACAGACATGATGATGTTTATTGGAGTATGCTCCAGTGCTATGGGCCAATGTAGAAAGAGCAGTAAGAAACAACCTAATAGAATGCATTTATTGTCCTATCTCCTGTAAAGATAGTTTTAGGACACGATTCATTATATTATCCAGTACTCTCTCTTAAGACAGAATCCCCTAGGGAAGGAGGAAATTTTTTTTGAAGAACTATACATGTCTGGAGCAATTGATTCAGTTCCTGTCTTAAAGAAGCTAGAAATTATATAACTGATTAGGATTCAGTGTTCCTAACTAGTTATATATATATATATATATATATATATATAATCTTAGGAAAATGGAACTCATGGTATCCATTTTAGTACTAGACCTACTTTTGGCTTTATATTATGCTACCATTGTTCTCCTTGAGTTTGTACACATCTATTATGTGTTTGCTTCATCTATTTTATTAATTTTGAGAGCTAACATATCTATTTATGTAGCAAGGTGCAAATAAGTTCATTCAAAAATACTTCTTGAGCATCTATTAAGTATGAATCACTCTCCAAGCTAATGGGAATTCCACAGTAAACAAAACATATATTTCCTATATATATTGATGGAACTAAAGCTTGTGAAAACATGAAAAGTTTATTAAGGCATGTCTAGGGGTGCCTGGGTGGCTCAGTGGGTTAAGCCTCTGCCTTCAGCTCAGGTCATGATCTCAGGGTCTTGGGATTGAGCCCCGCATCGGGCTCTCTGCTGGGTGAAGGGCCTGCTTCCCCCCCATCTCTGCCTGCCTCTCTGCCTACTTGTCATCTCTCTGTCTGTCAAATAAATCAATAAAATCTTTAAAAAAAAAAAAGGCATGTCTAAAAAGTAGGTATATATACTGTCAGTGATCTTGGGCAAATTAACCTCTTGGAGCCTATCTTCTTTTTAGTAAGCTTGGGCAGAATAGAACCTTCATTCTACAAGGTGTTTGTAAGGATTAAATTAGATCAAACATGAATTGTATACCTGTCATAAACAGGTTCTCCATTAATGCCTTTCCCTTTTCCAAATTAAAATGATGATAAGTTTTATTTAAATGCTTCTGGTTTAACCAACTCTTCTTCAGAAAAATGTATGTTTCAGATTCTCTATCAAAGCCAACCAAAGAATTCTCAAACACAACTTTCATTTTATTAAAGACCCAACCTCAGTCAAAGACAATTAAGAAGGGAAGGGGGGTTTAAGTGAGTTTTCCTCTAAGAAAGAAGAGGATTAAGAAAGAAGACACAGGGCACCTGGGTGGTTCAGTCATTGTTAAGCCTCTGCCTTTGGCTCAGGTCATCATCCCAGGGTCCTGGGGTTGGAGCCCCACATCAGGTTCTCTGCTCAGTGGGAAGCCTGCTTCTCTCTCTCCCACTCCCCCTGCTATGTTCCCTCTCTTGCTATTTCTCTCTCAGTCAAATAAATAAATAAAATCTTAAAAAGAAAGAAAGAAAGAAAGAGAGAGAAAGAAAGAAAGAAAGACAGACACCATCTGAAGGAAAAAGAGCTGATTCTGATTAGGAGAGACAACAGACAGACATTAGAGAGTTTCCACTCAGATCAGAAGCTGAAGACTCCCTCTTTCCTACCCATTATGTTTTGCCTCCATGGAATAAATCTGGAGCAGGAAACCTAGAGAGGCAGTTCCTTCCCCCCATCCCCCCGACCCCCTGGATATTTTGTCAGGTCTCTCTCTAGACAGCTAAGAAAGGTAAACATTTCTAACACTTAGGTATATTAAAGAAGTTACACTTAACTATTTTAAGGAAGTTATTTGTTGTTTGATTTTTTTTTCTTTTTTCATTTTAAAGATAGTTGGGTGAAAGCACTGCCAAGCTTGCCTTCTCATTCATCACAGTAATGTGCTTGGATGGCCCAGCCTGAACCCCTACTCAAGGCACAACCACTACTCACCTCGTGGCAGCCTATTCTGTTTGCAGACAAATTACACAAAGGGAAATAAGCATTCTCCTGAATGCTGACCCTGTAACTTCTACATGTAAAAAGCACAGAGCCTGAGTTCCATCAAGGATGACTTAAGGGTGTCTGTGAAAGATCATTCACCAAAGTAGGAGAGTAATCTACCAAGGAGCAGTTCTAGCTGAGAAAGCTTTTCACAAGCCAAAAAACTATTTCCATCTAGCTTGTGCTTTTGAAGTACCTAGAGGAGGGCAGCTTGCTCTAGTCGTGGGAAGATCTTCAGCTTCACAGTTAAACAAACCCAGATTAAATCCCACAACTGCCACCTTAACCCTCGGCATTATTAAAGGAAGTTTTAGGACCTACTTTGCTGGAGTGTTTTAAGGATTCTATTTGATCTCTGACATAAAGAATTCAGCAGAGTGTCTTGTTACCTCCCTGACCTTGCCTTTCCTTTTGTGCTGGTGACTGTGGTGTACACAAAAGACAATCCAGGACTTACAGATGTGGAGCCATGTGCACACAGAATGAGATGGGACTTGATCTGTGCAATATGCTTCCAAATCCACACTGCTCTTGAGCTGGCCTGAGACATAAAGCACATTACAGAATTCAGAAAGGCTTGAAGTCTCTGAAAAAATTCTCAAATGTTTTCATTCCATAAGTTTCATTTTCTCCTCTACTGTCTGTGGATAGTCTCATGAGTACACACAAATATACACCAATTATTGCAGTGCTTCTGTCACTTAAAAATGGCACTATCTTTTGCCTCGTCCAAGAGAATAGAGAGATGAGAGTGAATAGAGCAAGGAAGGAAGAAAAGGAAACTACAGTCTTTCAAGTACCCACAGTGTTCCCTCCTCTTACTCAGTTCGTTCACATAGCTGTATAAAGTGGGTATAATTATTCCCATTTTAACAGATGAGAACAGAGACGCTCAGAAAAGCAACTTCACCAAAAGTTGCACCCTTGATAAGTAGGAGTGTGGGCATTTAAACCTTGACTTTCTGACTCTCCTTCTGAGGGAGGGAGAAAGGGAGTTCACTAACAATCCACTTCAATGACGTTGAAAAACTGGTGTGCCCTGGTGTCTTCAGGACTTTTCACATAAAGATGTCCAGTGCAGTACAGAAGAAAGAGCATGAGCTTGGGTGGGGAAATATGCCTCTACCCAAATCCTGGCTCTCACCTTATCCTCCAGCTGTATGACCTGGATATCCACACATGGTTAATTTCAATCCAGTGCTTTTGTCCAAGGAGGATATAAAGTCAATGGGTAGCACGAAAACCATAGGGGAAAGGAGGGAAAACTGAAGGGGAGAATTAGAGAGGGAGACAAACCTGGAGAGACTATGGACTCCAGAAAACAAATTGAAAGTTTCAGAGGGTAGGGGGTAGGGAGATAAGGTAGCCGGGTGATGGGTATTAAGGAGGATGTGTGTTGTGATGAGCACTGGGTGTTGTATGCAACTATTGAATCATTGAACACTATGTCAAAAACTAATGATGTACAGTATGGGGGCTATCTTAACATAATAAAAAAATAGAATAAATAAAATTATGCAAGCGAATTTAAAGCTACAAAAAAATAAATAAATAAAGTGCAATGGAAATTCTGAAGTATCACTGAGCAGAACAGAGTGGTGGTAGAGAGGAATGGCTTGGAGCGTGGGCCCCCATAACAGACAGGCTGGACTTCTAATTGCAGCTCTAGTAGACAATAAAATATAGTAGCCAAAAACAGACTCTGGGCTCTTGTCCCCGCTCTGACACTTACTAGCTCTTCCCATTCGCTCTCTCTGCCTCAGCTTCTTCATCTGAAATGCTTATAATAAAAGTATGCACACCAAGGAGTTGTTGTGACCTACGTACTGTTGAAATATATGTAAAGTATTCAGCACAGCCCCTGGTGCATTTGAGACGCTCACTAAGTAATTACTGCTCATTGCTATCTCTGCTATTACCAGGTACCTATCTTGGGGCAAGTTATTCTCCAGGAGCTTCAAGCACTTCTATAAAATCAGAGTATCATCATATCCACTTCAAAGAAGTGTTTATGACAATTCAGTTGCAAACTGAAGCTTGCTTAACACCATTTTTGTAGTCATTTTTATTAGCTAGATGCTCTGATGTTCATTTCTTCTTTGGACCATGATGCTCTTCAAATAAGTTTGTAGCTCTGAGTAGTTTCCTGAGGTAGAAATGACGGTATTCATCGTTATATGTCAAGTAAAGAACTGTCTTATTCTTGGCGCCCTCAAAATCAAGAGTGCATCTAACGCACAGCCGTCTTCTTCAGGGGTGACTCTAGAACACTCTCCCTGTGCCCCCTTCATTCTCATATTGTTCAGGAAATTGTCTAACTCAGGAAGTTAGAAAATGTTCTCTGCCTTCCTCCAGGCAGAACACATAACCACTATATTTCCACATAAAACATCACTGCAATTTTCAACTTTTTCCAATAATCTTCTGAAATTGAGTGGCTTCTCCACATCTCTCTCAACACTAACTTAATTTGTGTTAGTTTCAAAATCACTGAACGTAAATGTACCAGTCCTTCCTTGAGAAATCTTTGATTAAAGTTATAATATCTTTTATTAACCTCTATGCCAGCTGGGTCTCCCTCAATCTTAGGATCAAGATAAGATTGACTCAGAACACGCCTACACGTGAAATTTAGCACCTCTTCATCCCAGCATCATTTCCCAAGATTTCTTCAAGTTTGGGGTACATTAAATTCTCTGGCTCTGAGCTCCTTGCTCCTGTTTTATCAGTGTTGGGATTGTGGATTTTTAAAAATTCATTCAGCAAATATTTAAGTCACCTTTCTGTATCAGTCACTATTCAGGGGCTCTTCATAATTGGCACTGAGCCAAACATACAAAGTCACTCCTCTGTTTTCTCTCCTGCCACACCTTGTCATATGAAAGTAGAATTTGGCTCTATTCCTCAATTACAAGCAAAAAGACTGCATCTCACAGAAGGTGTTTGTATCTCCAACAGATATTACTGAGCTTTGGGGGCGTAACTGGAAGAGGAGGGAGGTTGAGGAGTGGACTAACTTGCCACCAAATATTTCTTTTAATTATGCAGGGCTTTTTAAAGTTTATTTTTTCTTGTAGCATTCTCTGCACCCAACATGGGGCTTGAACTCACAATCCCAAGATCAGGATCACATGCTCTTCCAGCTGAGCCAGCCAGGTGCCCCTAATTATGCAGTTTTTCAAGCCAATTTTCTTTCTCTCCTTTCTCCCTCTTCCAAACTGCTACTAAATTTCAATCCAAAGTAAATGTGATTTCCACCACCCCCACAAATGACTTTGCAGAAAATATGAAAAGTTCATGTGTGAGCCATAAACTCATAATAGCCTTTTCCTTGGGAACTAAAATAAGATCAACGGTTTTAAATTATCACTGCTAAGAGCTCCATTGAATCCTTAGCCAGGAGCCACTCCTAGTGTGCCTGGGATGTTGATAGAATGGTTTGGGAAGGAGGAGTTTGGAAGAAACCTCAAGAAGTCTTAGGTAGGCAGGACTGTATATCATCTATTCATCCATTCATGCCTTCATTCATTCACTCAACAAGCTTGTCACTTAATACCCCCGAATATGCAAGACACTGTGCTTGTGGCAACACAAAACAGAATGTGAGACTCAGTGTCCAGTTTCAAGGACATCGCAGTCTGGGCTTCCACAAAGAAGAATGGTGATTGAGCTGGATCTGGAAGAATACATGGAATTCAATAGGTAGTGATGAGGAGATGGGAATTCCAAATGAAGGAAACAGTTTCTGCAGAGACCAGAAACTTCCATCCATACAGCCTTATCTAGCATGATGAGTGGCACAGGAAAGCTAGTGAGTAAGGAACTACAGGAGGAGAAGTGGTGGAGAGGATCCTGCAGATCTAAACAGAGATACAGGCACAGAGAGCCCCTTCCCTCAGGAACATTCCATGATGCCAGGCAACTCTTACTGTTTGGACAGTCTTCTGTGGAGATTGATGCCCTGAAGAAACTGGACATTCTGAAAACCATGTTTGCACTTAATGAGACATTAACTCTCAGGTTAGTAAATAAACTCAGGTTATTAAAAGGAAAGTCCCACGCCATATATTTTTTGTAATTCCTTGCTCTTGCCCATGCAGTATCATATGGAGATAAGCCTTATTTATAAAAGATCCCAGAGTCTTGAAGTACATAATTTCATTGTTCATTTGGAGAAGAGGAAAGACATAAAAATATTAATATGGTACCATATGATTTTGAAATAAAACTATAAACCTTCACAGAATTTAAAATTGAAAACAGATGAGTAAAATTCTACAGTACTATTTAAGACAGACCTAAATGGACAATAAGTTCCATAATGGATGACTTCAAGTTAAATTCTTACAAAAACTGTCAGTCACTGTCTTTTACTGTGACATAGTTTGTGTCATTTTTATAACTGAAATCATTATGATATTAAAATATCCAAAGACAAGAAATACATTTCTATTTCCAATTAAGTCTTCTCTAAGACAATGAGCACTTTTTTTAATGAGGGGGGGAGGAATGCAAACTTCATTTTCGCTTTCCAAAGAAAAGGTCAGAGTCACTCTAAGCCTACTGAAATGTTTTTTAAGTTGTTGGAAAGGTCAGGCAGAAAAATATTTTTCTGGAATTTCTAAATCTTGATGACTTTAACATGGAAAGTTCTACAACAGAATATATTGATATATTGTGTTTTCACTAAAATTTAAAATCTCTTAAAGCACATTTGCAATGAGGTCTTTACAAATACTTATTGCAGATGGAAATAACATTAGAAAATGAATCTCACTTTTTTATACTGTTGAATTAAATCGACCATGATATGGATATGGATATAGATATAAATATGGATAGATATACAATACATACATTTAAGGATGATAGTATATACATACACACACACACACACACACATATATATAATACGCATATATATATATGCTTGTGGCAACACAAAACAGAATGTGAGACTCGGTGTCCAAGCACAAGCAACTGAGATCTGTGATGATGAACAGGGGAAAAACAGGAAGTAGGCCTTTAAAATAAGTGATCTTCTTTATGGTAATATTTGAGAAAGACAGTGTTTAAATACCAGACATTAAAAAGAAGTTTCTGTGTTTTTAGTCTAGTAAAATACCACAACATTTTTATTAACCAGAACACTCAGGGCCATTTGTGTGTCCTTCAATTAATTGAAATTTTTCATCACATCAAAATTGACGGGGGGGGGGGGAGGGCTTTTTTAAAGTGGCAATATTTCCAAACTGTCTTACTGTTTCTTTCTAGATCACTAAGTACAGAATACTATACCTAATTTTTCTTTGAAGAATGGGAATATTAGAGCCCTCAGGGCTATTAGTGTATCTTTCCTGACTGAATAGTCCCTAGGTGTCAGAGATGAGCTGAATAGAGAGGGACTGTGGGACACAATTTGAAATCTTGAAAATCCTTCAAATGAACTTCTTTGATTTTAATTTTTATTCTAAACATGAAATTTTCTGGAAAAATTAATTGAGAAAGCTGGTTAATTAGTTTTTTTGTTATACTATACATGAACAGACTAATTGGCTAGAAGGAAATAATGTGGCATTGTTAGTGGGGGGAGAATTACAAATTTTAGACAAATTGATTTTGATAGGTATTTAAACAATTTGGAGCTTTCTTCAATTCAGTGCTTATAGGAATAGCTTAAGTAGAGAATCTGAGACCTCTTATATTTTCTGGGAATCTTTTAAAAGCTTAATAAAATTTGGCATATGTTGAAATGAGAACAGCTAAGAACTTCAAGTTAAAGAAATTAACTTTTTTCTGTATATATAACATCAACCTACAGTTAGTATTAATTTCAGTCTGTCTAATGAAATATCTGTATCATGTAGTTGCTTTTATCTTTGAACCTAAAAGACCATAATGCATTATTTAGCAGGACGAAATGAGGTTAGGCCAAATCTCTTTTAAATGTTAATTTAATCTATTTTGATATATATCTGAGATTTCAGAGAAGAAAATGTAGAGGATAGCAAAGAATCTATTTTTAGGAGATTCGGAAAAAATTCATAGGCAACTTATAATTAGCATTATCAAATTACTCTTCTGCCTATTTATAGATACTTGGAACACAGATTATATATATATATATATATATATGTCTCCTGTAGAGACATATAATATGCCTGAAGCAGACTATAAAAATGACCCAACACCTCCATGAACTAAATGGTCCACCAAGCTGTTCTAGTTCTTCAGAAGTAGAAATAAGATATGAATATGATACCTATCTATAATGCATCAAAAAAACCAATGAAATAATTAGTAGAAATACATACTTTTGTTTTGGGGGGGCTTTTTTGGTTTTGGTTTTGGTTTTTTTGCACTGTCTTTGAATTTTTTTATTATTATGTTATGCTAGTCATTACTAGTTTTTGATGTAGTGTTCCATGATTCATGTTTGCGTATAACACCCAGTGATCCATTGCATACATGTCCTCCTTAATATCCATCACCAGGCTTTGAAACTGCTGGAAATCTTTCAGTAATCTCATAGTCCTCCATGTTGAATCCTCTTTTAGACCTTGAAAGTTGACAGTCATCTTTGTTATTGTGATTACATAACTTTGTTTAAATACATTTCCTGATATGACTCTATATTTATCAATCCTAGAGCACGTAAAACACTCTGTGACTTCATCAGCAATCTAATGGCACCTTGGGGTTTTGCAGTTGCTGCTTGAATGACCCAGATCTAGACATGCCTTGGATTTCATTATGATGTGACATTATTAAATTACTTTCAAAGTAATAAATAGTTCTTTCAGGTACTATAGACACCCAGATACATATGGAAAATAATTTACTTAGCTAATGGAATTTGACTGATTTGTAGAATGGTTAGAGCCTATTGAATGCTTCCTTCCTTACCTATTTGATCATCACAAAATCCCTGCAAAGTCAGTGAAGCAGTTATTAGTACCATTCTCACTCTTAACCCCAAGAAAACAATATTCTGTGCCGTAGATCACACAAGAACGTTAAGTGTTGTTTCTGGGTCTCAGACCCAGCATCTCCAACTTCACATCCCATGCTCTGTCAACACAAACCCCGTAGTTAGCACGAGCCTCTATAACCACATGTATATAAAGCCGCGTTGCCACACACCAGGGAGTTAGGGTATCCCTTGGCAACTTGGAGTTGATAGATAGGCAAATGGAATAATACCAGAGAAAATGTAGAGACTTGAACTATTTCCTTCCCTTTCTGGTTTGTCAGTTGGAGAATCTCCAAAAAAGGAACTATGTACTACAGAGTGTGGAGCATGAGCCTAGACTCAACACAGACACTGGCTTCAAACCCACTGGAATACTGATTAGCTGAATGGTCCTCTTAGTCCAGCCTCTTGTGTTCCTGGGTGTCAGTACGTGGTGGGTGACAGAACTGAGAGGTGGTTTCTCCTATTTTAATAGGCCCTTAAATAGTAGCTTCAAGAGCAAATTTCATGTGTCTATTGGTATTTATAACCATGTCCCATATTTGGAATTAATCAGAACTATGATTTTAGCCAGAAAATTTGACAGAAGAGTAAAATGAACTGGCACATCATCTGCGTAATAATATAAATGTGAGTTGCAGATTTATGGTGATTAGAAAGAGGAAAACTGGCTTTATTTAAAACATTCAAGCACTCCAGGATTCCTGATTCCTTTAAAGTTCCCTACAGATATCGTCCCAAGCTGACATCTTCATACAGAACATTTCAGGCTGTCTCTGACAGCCAGAGATAAGCTGTAAGCCCTGCCCCAAAATAAATTACAGAGATGCAAGAGTTTTGGGGAAAAACAAAAAACTACCTGTGATACATGGTTACTTTCCAATTGTTCTGTATTTATATACATATTTATTTTAATTGATGTGCATACGAACTAATTGAAGTCTCTAAGTCTCTAAGATATAATTTAATAAGATTTTAGTTGGGAATAAATAATTTCCTTGGAGCATTCAGATTTTGAAATTCTTTGAAAATGTTTTTTCATGGGAAAATTCTTCTCAAGAAGCTCCAAACTATAATTTGAAGTCATGTGGCTAAAACCTCAATTCAGTTTGAGAAGGCACAGCTCCTGCCGGCATGAGCCGACCACTCCAGGCACAATCTTCATTTGAATTTTTTTTAGGCAATTTTCCCTGACAAGTAGGTCATAGTCCCTGACAGGACACTATCATAGTGGCCAATTGTGGCCACCTGGGTTTAGAATTTCTAGTTTTCAGTATCTACAAGTCATTTTGATCAGATTAGAAGTAACAAAAGGAATTAGCTGAGACAGCTTTGTAATAACCCTGTTACTTACTGAATTGTCTTTGGATATTTCTATACAGTTTACTGAGGTACCGAGGTAAGACCACTTTGTGTGATCTTTCAAAAGTACTTGTTTAGTTACTCTGTTAGTTTATTGGGGCGTCCATAATAAGTACCACAGACTATGTGGCCTAAACAAAAGAAATTTATTTTCTCATAGTTCTGGGGGCTAGAAGTCTGAGACCACGGTGTTGGCAGGGTTGGCTTTGTCTGAAGCCCCTCTCCTTGGCGTCTAGATGGTTCTCTTCTCCGTATGTCTTCATGTGATCTTTCTTCTGCATCCTAATTTTCTCTTCTTAAAAGAATACTATTTGTATTGGATTAGAGTCCACCTAATACCTCATTTTAACTTAATTACCTCTTTAACCTCTAAATATAGTCACATTTCGAGGTATTGGGAGATAAGCCTTCACTGTATGAATGGGAGGGGAAAACACAACTCAGCCCATAACAGTTATTAATGACAACTCATTAGAACCTGGTTCCTCATTATCCACTGTTGGTAGACTCAGTGCCCCCATCTTGCTTTCTGACCCTTGATTTCTGTGCTTTGTTATTAGTCCCTTTAGGTTTAGGTCATCCCAACCCTGGTCTTTGTTCATCGGCTGCAGAGATTCAGACTTACTTGGCTCATGGATAAGGCCTTTATCCATTTGGTGACTGTTCCCTGCCCCTGTTGCTATTATTGAAGTCTGTTTACTCTCTACAGGGCTATTTTCCAGCTCTTTGCACCTCTTCTGTTCTCTGTGGCTTTTGAACTCAAATTCATTACAATGTTTTCTATATTAGTCCAAAACCAGAAGCAACCCAAATGTCCATCAGTAGTAGAATCGGTAAATAGTGGTATATTCAGATGATGGAATACTGCACAGTGGTGAGCATGTCATAACTATTTAGTCCACGCATGAATCTCACAAACATAATATTGCATCTTTGCCACCTATTTCATAAGGACAATTAGGCCATGGAGTCCATGAGCTCAGCAAGACCAGTTCATAGTTAATTAATATTTATTGAATACATACCTTGTAATGGGCCCTGTGCAAGTGCTTTTATAGATACTCTTATTTAACTCTCACATATTTATGAAGGAGATAGTTTTTCTATCCTATTTTCAAAAAGCAACATGAAGGCTTTGAGAGAATAATTTATAAAAGAGAGAGCTGGGCTTAAAACTCCTGTCTTCTGACTCCAGTCCCGGTATTGGTGCCCACATGTTTCCTGGCCATCTGTCTTTCTCTTCCTCTGATCTTGGAGGCTGCACTGGATCCATTAGCTGGTAATTGCCTCGACCACAGCTGGCCACACCTCACTGGAGTTCACAGCTCCAAGATTCCTCCATACTTCCCCTACCTCTTGACCACAAGGTGAGGGATACTGTTCCTTCCCTTTCAAGGAAGGGGGAGGTATTAGGGAGGAGCCAACCCACACACTGCCAGTGACTCTCAGAGGACTGTCTAGGTAAGCAGAGAAGACAGAGTCTGATCCAGAATTACAGAATAGGAATTCCCAAAGCCGCAGCTTCTCTCTTAGAGCTGTTTGAGGGAAGTCAGGCAGATGGAGTACCTTAGCTGAGACTTTCTTGGCTAGAATTGGCCTAGTTTCTATAATTTACTTTTCTTACATTTTATCAACAAAACTGGGGCATTTGGTGACTGGAGAACAAGCTGGTAAAAACCCTGCACCTGCCAGAAAACGAGGAATGCCGCAGCTACTGAATACTCGGGCTACAAGGCCTCAACACTTGTTCATCAATTAGTAACAGAATTTGCCTGAAACATTAATAAAGCGGATGAATTCCAGCTCACTAGCTAATGGTCCTTCCCTAGCATGAACCCAAATGCCGTGTAATTCTACCTTGAGACATCTGGATGAATTTGCTGTCTCAAATTCAATAACTTGGTAACAATATACTTATTATGCGGTCTTTTCATTCATTTTGACAAGAAGGTGGGGAAGGCATCGAATCCCTGATAAGTAAGTTTCACAGAAACTGGTTTCGTGGTCTTAACCACATATTTACCTACAGGGATTCTTATTTATTGTATTTATTTTAGAAAATTTTCCAGTCTTAGAAAATCTGGGAAAGAGAGGAATGATAAAGACACCAAATTTTTGTGCATGGTTCCTCCAGAGTTTCCTTACCACCTTCCTGCAACATTTGAAGATCTTATATACTACACCAGCTTGGCTACTCGCATACAGTTAGAAACCAGACCTCAAGACCTCTTCTAATTCCTCCCAGAAAGAGGCCGGGTCTCAACTTCCCTACCCCCAAAGTACCATTGATTCAGACAAGTCTAAGCAACTACCAATACTGGTGATGAATGATTATCATAGCACTTCACTTTGTTTTGAGTGTTGGGACATCCACCCATTTGTGCAAGTAAGATTCAAGTAGTCCAGAGTACTTGTATTTGGGGAAACATTTTTCAAAAAGAAAATAATAACAAAGTAATCTTTAGGACTTTGTGTTTCTAGTTGTTTTCCTTCCTCTTAAAAATAACCCCAGAGGGTGCCTGGGTGGCTCAGTGGGTTAAGCCTCGGCCTTCAGCTCAGGTCATGATCTCAGGGTCCTGGGATCGAGTCCTGCATCAGGCTCTCTGCTCAGCAGGGAGCCTGTTTCCCTCACTCTCTCTGCCTGCTTCTCTCTGCCTACTTGTGATCTCTTTCTGTACCAAATTTTAAAAAAAACAAACAAACCAGAAAAGTACTTGTTTAACAAATCATGTGAGATATTTAATAAGGAACTGAAAATAATAAGAGTAACCTTTAATTAAGATATTTTCATTTACATATTTCACACAATCATTAAAAGCCTCTCAAATATAAATATATTTATAAAAATATAAATTTAACTGACAAATTTGGGGCTTATCATACAAAAAAAAGAAAACAACACCTCATTCTACATTTATTTCATAATTATGAAATTTGTATTATTAATGTCTTCCTCAGTATAGGGCTAAGCAAGGTCAAAAAAAAACAATTTATTTAAAGCCAGACCACCATAAGAATGAAAAAGTTAAAAAAAAAATTTAAAAAAAGAAAAAGAATGAAAAAATTACTTGTAGGTGCATAATAGAGAAGCTCAATATTGAGATAATATAGGTTCTAAGTAATTTAGAGCTATAGCAATCAGAATAAACCTGTAGTAAACTTTACTAATTCATAACTAGTTATAGATGAAAGAGAACTGAGTGCTATTACCTTGACCATTTGACAACAAAGCTTGCTAAGCTCACAGAGTAAATAAGCCTCACGGACACAGTGAGAGTGAGATGGGAGAATGTTTAACCTTCTCAACAGAGCAAACAAATGACGGATTGTGGACAAATGGATCTCTTTAATTAAAAATAAGTCTTATCTGTCCTTCAAAACAAATTTTAAGCATCTTTACTTGGCAACACTTTATTAATATTAATGAAATTTTATTAGATGCTTGAAACTTTTATTTATTTAAATCTCTAAGATTTTTTATCTAATTCAGAACTCACTTCTGTCAAAGTTGGCCATATTATATGATTGCAGTGTCTTAAAAAAGCATCCAATACTTGTATTTATTAAGTAAACTTGAGTGTCTATTGCTATATCTAATCATGCAAAACAGCTCAAAAGAAATAAGCATGACCTCTGCCCACTCGAGGCAGTTTCATTGATGAGACACAATCAAAAAAACATCTTGTAAAATAAGAATTATAAACAGGTCCCTGGGTGAAGCTTAAGCTTCATGCACAATTCGGGAATTTGGAGTACCAGACAATTCTCTTCCTCACTTGAGGAACAGAAATTGGAAAAATTGGCAAGGAATACTGTGGAACCAGCTGATGACTGGTCATTGAGGGCTGATTTTGGTTTTGTTTTTGGTGTTTTAGTTGCTGTTGTTGTTTTTTGTTTTTTTTTGTTTTTAAATAAAAGTAGAGCCACAAGTTGACTCAACTTCTTCAGAAGTATTCCTGGATGGTCAGGAACATGCCCTGAGGCAGGAGAGAATGAAGTGCTTCGCCTGTCGTGTTGTCCTCTGGTGGAGAGATTACATTTTCAGAATCTCATCAGTTTTGCATGCCGATGTCTTCTGCCTCAGGCCTAAATGTTCCAGGTTTTCTGAGTTTTAAGGACTACTGAAGTAAAAGCCACTGATCAGGCACCCAGTAAGGTTTTTAAGTAGTGTGAGGGGAGACTCACTGAATCCTAACAAAAATAGTGAGAGCAGCAGCAGTACCAAAGGGGTCTGTAAGGGTGGGCGCAGCCACGATGGACGAGCTGTGTGGGTGGTGGAAGGAGCCAGGGCCAAAAATAGAGCAGCCCCGGATGACAGAGAGCAGCTGCAGGGACAGGATCGCAGCCCTGGGGATGCCACACTGAATGCTGAGAAGACACAACCCAGGATCAATTTAGGCATTAGGCACTATGGACACAGTACATAGAGCCTAAGCTACTTTTAAGGGGCCATAAAAATGTTTTAATTTCAATCTCTCTTAAAAACAGAATCCCTAAAATGACTGTTAGAATAACAAATGTGTAAAAATAAATCCAGTCTGGATTGTATTTGTCTTTATACCAACACAGTCATAAGACATGATTTTTAACTTTTTTTTTTTATGGAGAAAGGGGCTCCTGAAGGCAAAAGTGTTAGGACCTGTGAAAGCCATCATATCCCCTGCACCAGCCACTTGGGCCAAAGAAAATAAATGTGGATATGGGTGGGCTTGGAATGCTGGTTATTTTTGTGGATAGAGGTTTAGAGTTAAAGACCATGGAGATTGTTTAAAAAAAAAAAAATAGACCATAAAGATTGTTATCCATGACTTTCTCCCACCCGGTCTCCCTCCTCCCCACCACATGCAAAGTCTAGAAGGGTACAAGAGAAATGCACATGACAGATGCCACGGGCACAACAGTGATATGGTAGAATGCAATACTTCCTAAAGTTCCTAGGATAGGTGACTACAGTAGAGTGCACCTGTCATCTGGCAAAACAGTGCTGTGGAAGAAAAACAGGATGGTAGGGAAGAACTTAATGGAGGCTCAAATGGAAACATTCTTTTTAAATGCCCTGTGTCATTATTTTAAACAGAGAGGCAATTTGTTCACTGCAACTTGGCTCTCCTATTAAGGAATCAAAAATCATATTATTTCTAGCTACAAACATATCCCTGAAGCAATAGGGAATTCATTATGATTTATGAATTCCACATATGAATCTCTAGTTAAGAGAATTCTGCCCATGCTTCCTAATTGTTTACATCTAAATCTGTGCTTCGTTCTGTATAATCACAGAAACAAGAATGGGACCAGTATGCCGAGATCTGGTTCTACTTGTAACACTTTTAACATTTAGAGAATATTCTGTTGCAGGAGGAGGATGGGCGTGAGTTGACTGCAACTCTGAGAGAATCAGCATGGTCTGAGCCCTCCGCTATGTTGGAAGAAAGCTACAGGAACACACCAAATGGGAAAGGACACAATATGGTAGGCAGGGATCACCGGCATTCAGAGGACACTAGGAAGCATTGCTCTGACGTTTTCCCAGGTTGGGAGTTTGAAGACAGCACGACACTTACCATGACATTTACCTTTCCAAGTGAAAGAAGGTTATCCTGGCTCTGCACATGAGAGATGAGACAGCCATCAGAAATTAGCCTTTTTTGTGGCCAGTTTCCTGCAGGAACGTTTAAGTCCAGGGTCCAGAATTTATGAGATATACAATTTTTCAGCTATAGGCAAAACTGAATATCATTTCATTTCAAACAGTGTTGTTGAAATAATATCAATGGCAGGTATTTGCTTGCATACATGTATATATGAAGAAATGTATGTAATACATTCATAATTATAAAGCTGATGGTAGTTTGCCTATTCTTAAAACATTCATCCTAAAACACTGTTTACTCTCCAATACTGTAAATATGAAACATTGAGAAAATCCACGAAAATGTCAAGGTTGTTATTTTTATTTTTTATGCCTGCTTTTTCTCAATTTTTGGCATGTATTAATTTTTAGAATTAAGACAAAAGGAAGTCTATTTTTTAAATTCATATATTAGATAATTTTGGGTTAGCTGAGATGTTTAGTATTGTAATCTTTTACTTTTCCCCTAATTTAGTATTTTTCCATTTCTTCTTTTGAATATCTCTAATGAAGACACTCTGGATTATTATTGATAGATTAGAAATAATAAACAATTTTTTTAAAAGATTTTATTTATTTGACAGACAGATCACAAGTAGGCAGAGAGGCAGGCAGAGAGAGAGGAAGGAAAGTGGGCTCTCCGCTGAGCAGAGAGTTCGATGTGGGGCTCGATCCCAGGACCCTGGGACCATGAACTGAGCCAAAGGCAGAGGCTTTAACCCACTGAGCCACTCAGGTGCCCCTAAACATAATTTTTAAATTATTATCTCCTTAGTAGGAGTAATAGAATCTGTAATTAGAAAATTGCTTTTGAATGGGCCATGTAACTGTGGCATTGCATACTGTATTTCATACACCCAAAATTTATCTGAGGAAAAATCCTAATAAAGATGTCATTTAATAGCATTGAGTTAACATTTAATAAGAATTAGAGTGATGCTACAACTTATAAACCTAATAAGATCTACAGAATAAAAAGAAGTATATATACATGAAATCTGTAGGTTAGTTTTCCACAAAGATAAAAGAAACAAAAATATCTTGTTCCCAGTATGCTCATGAGTGAAGTTATGGATAATTGATTATTACTGACCATTACACACTAAAGAAAAGATTTTTCAAAAAGTTTACTTAGATCCAGACTCAGTGATTATCCTGAGAAGTGGCTGCTTCTCAAAACCTGAGTGATATACACAACCTGTACCTATAGCCATCAGTGAGGAGGACATGGGAGAGAAGGAAGCACGTGGGCTGGGAGGCAGCTCAACCACATACTAGCTTTGAGGTCTTGGCTAAATCACACCATCTCTGAGCCTCACTATCTACCTAGCAAAGATATCTTGTACCTCACAGAGCTTTCATGCAATCGTATAGGTAAAACACCTAGCCAGAGTGCCTGGCATATAGCAGCTTCTCCAAATAATTTAGTTCCCCTCACTATGAGACCAGCCTGCTGCCAGTACCTCCTCATCCAAAGACATCTGGTAGCTTCACAGCCTGAGAAGATCCTGTGATTTCAGTATTTTGTACTCTGTTGTTTATATACTATATTAACAGAGGGAGTGAGCCAAAATTGGGTTTTCTTAATAAACGTTAATATCATTCACTGTACTACCTGTGTTTCATTCATTTATGCCTGGTCTTATAATAGAAGTTAATAAAAAGATTATTCTCAAGAATTATATATTTATATATTATATATATATAATATATATCTATTTATATATTTCACTGGGAAGGAAACAAAATGATAAAAGAAACCAAGAAGTATTGAAGAATTCTTACAACAACTCACCAAGAAAAAAAAACAGAAATTTCTCCACATGGTGATGTTTTCCAAACAGTCAAAACCATCTCAAGAAATTCAATAAGGAAGTGGGGAAAGGTGATTTTGAAGTATTATTTGAAAAGAAATCAGCTGAAATAAATTACTGGCGGTTTCCCAATGTGATAATCAACTTGTAACCTTTCTCTGTTCTTTTCTGTTATTGCTAAGAATTACATAGAAGCATACAGGCTTAATGTAATCTAAATCCACTTATATGCTTGAGTGTGTATTTCATTATTGCCGTCTCTGTGTTGTTTCAGGTAATAGATTAATACTGAATCTTCGATGTGGTTATATTTAGAAAATTGTGCTTGAAGTCTGGATAATTATGCATATACAGTTGTTACAATGTATTAAGCCACTGACTTCAAAAAAGGAAAAAAACTTGTATGGGTGTATTACTGTAGGTCCTGTAGAGCTGCTGATAAGCAAAAATGAATAGTTCCATGAATTGCCAAATCAATTCTCAGCCAGGTTCTGAATTCTAGAAGTGTTCCCCCACAAGATAAATGGACAAATCAGAAATAACACAGCTTGATTTTAAGATAGCAGGTGGAGGTGGCAATATGGTCTAAGAGAAATCTTGCTCTGATAGATGAGTGTATTCATTTGATTTGACAGTGGGTTTAGACACTATATCTGGAACCATGGAGATGTCATTGTGGCAGACCTTCCCGTTCTGTTCTCATACTGTACCACCCTTGCCCAAAAGTGAGGCTCATGGGGTAATAACTCAAAAGTCAAAAGGCTATAAAGAAAAAAAGTTGCTAGCAGGCACTAACATGGGTATCATGACTCTTTTCAGGTAGTAGGTGTAACCTTGAAGAAAAAGTGGCACTGTCTTCAAAAAAGTGACCTGACCCTGGCTTTGGTGGGTTTTTCTGCAAGAAATAAAAAGCACCGCATGTGTTTATTATACATCCTTTCTAGCTGACCACTGCTTTGTTCTAGAGTTCAGCATGAAAGGACTAATTTTTATTTTGTTTTGTTTTTTGTTTTAGTAAAATGGCATGTCCGTTGCTAATACTAGCCATAATAGTTGCACATGTGAAAAATATCTTTATATAGCTCATGATTGGTAGCATTTCAAATAAATGGTATATTGAAATATTGACCTGAAATTTTTTGAGATGCTTATCAATTGACATTTTTTTTCTTAGCGCAAGAACAGATTCTGAATTATTATTATTATTTTAAAATTATACCTTGTAACATTAGATTTGTTCATTTAAATATATCAGGAATTTAAATATAAGCATGCCACTTTGTTTATTGCTATATTATTAGAACTTCGTGGAGCATGGAAAGAATTCTTCACAAATGATTTTGCTCTTTTCAAATAATAAACTGCAAAGATTTTTGTTAAAAACTGTATTTAGTCTGTAAATGAGTGTAGCTTTTAAAGCCTTATCACTTTATAGTATGTAATGTTTCATCCAAGTAATTTTTATATTTTGAAAAAATGTTAAATAGTTTAATAGTGCCATAATAAATAGTTTCTCAGAATGCAGAATGGTATTCATCTCTGTTTTAGGAAGTTCACCTTGCTTCATAAAGAAAAAACCTGCGATTGTTATGCATCCCAATTTGTTATGCAGTAGATCATTGTCCTTCTTTATCTTTCCAGAAGTCAGTTATTTTAAGAATTGCGGCCTTATAAACTTTTCAGAATACATATGGAAATTACTGTTATATGTGCTAAATAAAAATCTCAGTAATTGATATCCTATCGTGGAGATAACACATTATCATTCAGTAATGCTCGTTCTGTTAAGTCCAAACAAACTCAAGGCACTTCCAGCATTGTAAAGAGATTCACACATTTTAAAATCTAATAACTGCAGAGAAATTGTTTCTTTGTTTTCATTAATAAAACCTGCCACTCATTACATTTTAGAAAGGCAATGCCTGAGAAAATAGGCAGTTTTGCTTCCTAGAGTAAACCTACCTTCTAAATACTTAAACCCCTGTGTGAGTCCAAGATCATAATATAATTTCATCCTTTTTTGCTGCATGAAAACTATCAAGATTTATCAATCTCTGGAGTTAATATTGACCCTAGCTCTTAATTCCTTTTCAGATAACAAACCCCCATATATCCATTTTTTTAATCTTTGCCTATGATATCCCTATATGCTACATTTGTATTTTAAGTAGATTTAGAACACAGATACTCATATGTACTTCTCAGTATAAAATTATTTCTTTCGGGAGGCTTTGCCCAGAGACCTGAAAAAATGGAAGCTTTTGTTTTTAAAATGCTTAAAGAGTATTTAATTTTTACATAGTATAAGATGTTTCTAATTGGGTTATGAAAGTGATATTTTGTTTTGTTTTTTCCATTCACATCTACTCACAAAAACTTAATAATCCAGTAAACTAAAAAGACAAAAAGCCAGCATACCCCTTTATAGTCCAAAATTATACTTCTTGAGACAAAAAAAATGTGGGGATATATGTATCAGTGCTTCAATTATTTATTATCCTTTATTTATACCTAGATTCTTCGCAATCCTCTAATTAAAAGGCATTTCTAAAACCCTATTAAAATTCTTTGCTTTCAAAATCATTGAGAGTTGAAAAATTTTTCACC
The DNA here is from genome assembly GCF_022355385.1 of Mustela nigripes. NCBI lineage: Eukaryota > Metazoa > Chordata > Mammalia > Carnivora > Mustelidae > Mustela > Mustela nigripes. The sequence continues at coordinate 116,780,035 of NC_081558.1, forward strand.
AAGATCATACCATCTCCACAAAATATACAAGCTGGGTGAATTTCTGGGATGTTAGGCTGTTGAAGAATTTTTAGAAGTTTTATGACACTTTTACTCTTTTTATGCCCGATCCACTAAAAAAATGACAGAGTCCAGGGACCACCCAGCAAAATCCCTTTGGGGAGTCAGACACTGATCCTGATCCCTATCTCCGACTCCTCACTGTCATGCAAAACATTTAAGGATGTTATAAGAACAGTTAGTAAATGAACTAGGCAATCCATAGCGTTTTTAAATCAATACTATAAAAATTATGTTCATGTCATGTAAATTGCCTTAAAATATATTATACATATAAAATACTATGTTAAAATTAAATATGTCAGCTGTAAAGGTGAAAAAGTAGCTAACTAAAAGTTCACAAATAATCTCTTTTCAGATTTTGTGTGTTTTCTCCTCAGCCAAAAGCCTCAAGATTCACTTGCAGCAGCCTACCTCTTCATTTATGTTGGATTGCTCTTTAAACATTAGAATATCTTGTAATAATAAGTAAAAATTTCTCCTGACACAAGTCATTGTTGATTTCACTGTTATAGGGAAAAGGCTCTAGGGCGGCAGATAAGGCTGTTGCCATGGTGATGAAGGAGATACCGAGGGAGGAGTCTGCTGAAGAAAAGCCCCTCCTAACTATGACATCACAGGTGGGCAGACCCATAGGGTTCCTGTAGGAAGCTGACATATGTTAATATATCAGACATTGTGATTTTTAACTAGCAAAAAAACAAAACAAAACAAAACAAAACATTAACTTGAACCAATTTTTAAAAAACACAGTTTCAATGAAACAATTATACAATATAAAATGAAAACCAAAATTGCTAAAAAAAAAAAAAGGAAAATTCCATCATTTAGTTATTTGTGGATGTTAATTTTCATTACTCAACTTTAGTTTTAAAAAAATGTATGTGCAAGTAAACCATGTTGCTACTTTATAAAGGAATCTTGTTAACTTTGGGAAAGAAATAACAATTAAGCTAATGGTACATTTGAACAACAACCAAAAAAAAAAAAAAATCAAATTCCTGTGAATAAATACAAGTTCTATTGTATACATATGTCAGTTTACCAGTAGAATATCTAAATTTTCTTAAATGTTAAATATATTTATGTTGTGACTATGCATACTACATATATGTCTATACATATTTATGTGGATAACTAATTTACAGGAATGAGCCAGAAGTCCCTGAGTCCCCATGCAGAAAATGGCATTTGTGACCTCTCTTATACTTAGTGACCTTGACAACAAAAATATCATCTCTATTATAAGCGCATGAGAGCCATTTTCAGCATTTATTATAACAAGTATTGAAAAAAGTTTGCATTTGTATGCAAAGACACGCTGAGACTGTGAATCCTGTATGTCCTCAGGGGCTTTTGAAACACCCTGTAAAATCCACATAAATATGTATAATATACTCATCACCACTCTGTGGAACTATCAGTTTTAAATTCTTAAATGAAAAATATTTTTACTTGCATTTATCTTATAATTTAGATTAGATTGTTATCTTAAACATTTCTTTTTCTCTGTAATGCAATAGTAAATGCAGTGATTCAGTTCCAATTATATGAACATGTCTAGAATTAGAAACATGTCCATTTACAGTCCTCATGAAAGGCATTTATATCAAAAGCTAAATTATGGCAACTTATTTTTAGAATATCATCAGATCCCATCCTCAGCTGCTGCCAACATGTGTGGTTTTAGTTTATTCTAAACACTGTGTTGTAAGTAATGAAAATCATAACAACATACAACAATCAAAATTGAATAATAATAAAAGTTATCAAAGATTCCTAGGACTTTGGGATAAATTTTGTATTGCGAGTTTTTTATCCATAAAGAAGAGATGCTTCTTCCCAATCACACAGAGGAGTAGTAGTTAGAAATTTCTTCATATTTACCAAGGTCTCCATTCCCTACATAATTTATAGAGTAAAACATATACAGTTTTACCTTGATCTCCTGGCCTTTGTAGAATCCGTGTCCAAAATATTCAGCTCACAATTCCTCAGGTAAATGCTATGGGAGGTGAGAACTAGTTGGAAGTTCTTGGTTAATGATAGCCATGTTCATTAGCAGATAAGAGCTACCCAGAATCTCCATTGGCATAGTTGTGCTCTAACATATCATTCAGAATATCACAAGTTAGGACAGACTCGAGCACCCAAAATTCTTTTCCCTAAACCACACATTGCTATGTGCTTTCCAGTAATCCCTTTCAAAGATCCAAAATTGCCATTATAACTTAAGCTTGAATTTAAAATTTAATGCAAAATGATACTTTTTATTTTTTAATTTAGAAAAGAAATTGTGATTATTACCGTTTTTTCATATTCAGAACATTTGTGTGTAGCAAGTTCCTTCTTTAATCCCTGTCTAATGTTGCATTGACTGTTTTTGAGGTACTAGTTACAATTTTACTGCATGAAGATTATGTAATGCTTTCTCTAATGCATCATCTTTTTGTTGCATACTGGGTAGTTTATGAATCAGCAAACAGAGTTCTGATTCATAAAATGTAATGCACCTGTTGTGTTGATGACCTTATGGAACTAATTCAGTGACAGCTGTGATACAATTATTTCTCAGTCAAATGCAGCTTTATTAGTTGACATACTTTTTCCACTGTACACAAGTGGCTTCTTTCCTGCTATGCACCAGTGGCGTGCACAAGCCAAAAAGCAGCAGAATGATCTGAAAAAGTGAGTACTTCTCATAGCAACCATAGCATCCAGTCTGTGCACCATACCACATTCTTACTTGTTATCTTGTGTGAATGTATTAGTGTCTTGAAATATGTTTGTCCCAGCATCTCCTATAAAGCCCCTTATGACATAGCACTACATAATACTGAATACATTGACTCATCTTCATCACTGGTATGTCAAAGCCAGCTGCTCATTCATAGATTCCAGATATGTCTGAAGCTAATTGCTGCTCTCTCAACAATGTCCTTAGGACAACCATAACTAGTTAAATACAAAATAAGTTCTTAAAACCCTGGGTTCATAACTTAATAACTGTTCGGTCAACGGGTTTTAAGTGTAGAAAAGTTTATATTGAAGGATTTTTTGTATTATGTGATTATTACAATCACTTTTAGAGGGATTTAGCCAAACATACACCAGTGAAGTCATGTATAGTATGCTGAACAAATTGAACTAAAACAGAAGAGTTGGCTGGGTGACCTGAATTCAGAAATTTCCGGGCCCCTGAAAGTTGCTTTTTGTTTAATTCAGTTATTAATTCTGTATTAACAAACATATGTCAAGTACTTCATAGAAGCTCAGGGTCATGCTGTCCTAGACGAACAACTTAAGTCAAGCAGTATGTAAACAAGTGTGCATTGATGGAAGATCTGAAGGAAAAATAATATGCCCTCAAGTCTTTAAAGGAAACGGTTTCTTTAGGCCTGGGCTGTCCAGCACAGGAGCTACTAGCCATATGTGGCTATTGAGTGCTTTGGGGCTCCCAACAATTGAGATGTGCTCAAAGTATAAAACACACACCCGATTTTGAAGATTTAGACCTAAGAAAAGTAATATAAACTATAACACTAATAATGTTTTATTGATTGCATGTTGAAATGATCATTCTTTGATACATTGGGCTAAATAAAATACATTCTTAAAATTATTTTTCAACAGTTTCTTTTCAATTTTTTTGAAGTGGCTACTAGAAAAATTTAAATTATCAGGTTCTCATGGTAGCTCTATTGTACAACACTCCTCTAGACTGTAATAAGTTAATCCAGTTTGAGGATAGAAGGATCAACTATGTGCCAAAGGATTGATTGTGTCATAAAAAATTATTCTTCTTTATGAGAATGAAATTATATTAGCAAATTTTTTTTCTCATAAGGAACCATCAAAAGTTTCCATTTTAACCACATCCCCTGGTACTTCTTTTTAGCAAAATACATCCCATTCATTTTTTGTTACAGAACATAGTATCTTAAAACTATGTATTTCAGATGTCTTCTTGCTAAGGGAATTTTTTTTTTTTTTTTTTGCAAGCTCAGCCTTTGTGTTTCTATCTGTCCCCACTCCTTATACCTTGATACTGAAAATATTTTTGTGTCTGATAAACATAAAAAGAATAATATCCTTGTTTGGAAAAATGTTCTCAAGGCTACTAAATACAATCTTGTTTGGATTTCTGTTACCAGCCTGATATAATTGCTTTATGTTCTCCAGCTTGCCTCAGTGTTGGTACTGCCCAAGCTGTAAACAGTAATATCTGTTCATTTCCCCATGAAAAGATTCACATTTTTAAGTCTAACTTTTCTGTCAAGAAAGTAGTTCTAGTCGGTGGACATTTAGATCAAGTCAAATAGTTAAAAGTGATTACATGGTTATCCTTTACTGGAAGCGCCCCGGGACCCAACGTAGGAACATAGGTAGAGGGAGGAGAGCAGAGCAGAACCATTAGTACTATTACCAGCTCACAAGAAATTAATTCTGTCAGGTGTCAGAGTTACTATATATGACAAAACTCTCAAAGTATGAATACTTAAAGGAAGCATGCTAATGATCTAGTGAGTCGTCTTGTCTTTTCAATGGATTGAGTCAGTTAACAAAACTTATCATTAGTCTTGATAAGGTCACTATTTTGATGGGCATTGCACAAATTTCTAAACTTGCATAGGACTAATAAAGCCATAAACAAGTAGTGCAATTACAAAATTATGAATGAAAACCTACTTAAAAAATGACACATATTTTAATCAACAATGTCATAAATAATAAAGGAATTTCCAAAATACATAAAGATATATATATTAAAATTATATATGTATATATATATATATATAACATAGGAAAAATCTTTATTTTTTTCTATTATTTAGATGAGGTTAGAGACATGGTATATCACTACCAATTTTTTAGGTCAACAATTCAGCTATAAGATACTTTTCTTTTTTTTTTTTTTTTTTTAAAGATTTTATTTATTTATTTGACAGAAATCACAAGTAGATGGAGAGGCAGGCAGAGAGAGAGAGAGGGAAGCAGGCTCCCTGCCGAGCAGAGAGCCCGATGCGGGACCTGATCCCAGGACCCTGAGATCATGACCTGAGCCGAAGGCAGCAGCTTAAACCACTGAGCCACCCAGGCGCCCCTATAAGATACTTTTCAACTGTTTTTCAGCTTACTAGCTTCAGTGTTTTAACTTTTAAAACTATTCTTTAAGTACTAAAATGTTTAAAAATAAATACAAAATATTTCACTTTAAACCAAAGCAACAGTTTGAGATCATCAACCTGGAGTGTAGACGTATGGGATAATGAGTTATTGCCATTTACAGAACTTGTTTTATCATGTAAAATGTATTTTGGTTTGGATTTAATTCTTAGTGATAGAAGTTATCACAAACACTTAGCTCTATATTTTTTTAATGAACCACCTAAGCAGTATATTGTTTAAAGGTAAATAAACATAGATTAAAGTCATAAACTATATATATAAACATACACTGGAGTTAAGTAACAGGAAGTATTTAAAGGCAAAATACTCTACTTTCATCTTAGTTAAATACTCCCCTATAGTTTAGATTACATAATTAATTCAAATTTTTAACACCAAAATTAGAGAAATTCAAGTTGAACTAAGTCAAATGCATTTTTAGATAAAGTTTTAAAATAGACAATAATTTATTAAAGCTGGATGTGATTATCTGCATTCTGCTCAATACTAAACACAGTATTGATATAAAATAAGAACTAATTTGGTGACTAATATTAGCCATATCAACTGACTGGTCTAAGTCATAAGTAAATTGAAGGCATTTGACTGAATATTTCATTCACAACCTATGATTACAAGGCAAGTATAAATTTTCAATAGTCGGTTGAATTCTGGGTGACCAGGAAACACCTCCATGCAAGTACTCAACTATCTTCTTACTCCTGCAGTTTCCCTTCGTTTTCAATGCCCACTGATCATATAAGGGTTTTCCCTCAAAGTCTTCAAATTTGCATCTCTGATTTAAAACCCCTGAGTGAGGCAGTAGTGTTGTCTTGAAGTGTCACTGGCCTCCCATTTGTACTGGTCTATTTCCTTCTTCCAAGGATGGCGTGGGGCACACCTATGCCCTTAGTTTTCTCATTAGGCTTTCATTCTTAGCATCCTTGACTGTTTGGTAGAACACTTGCATTTGGAAATGAATCTTTAGGTAACTCTAGGTTCCCAAATTTTTAAATAATGTGAAGCTGGGGGAAAGTGGACTTAGATTTATGATTTAAAACCTGCCAGGAAACTGGTCTACATTTCTGAGGACTACTGGCTTCTCTGTGAACTGACCCAGTATGAAATTGAAGATGGTCATGTAATCATTCTTTTGTACAATTCACCATTCAGTTTGACTATGAATCAGTCACTATTTATTAAACTACAGCTATAAGATACAAAAGTTAACTGGGTAAGATCCCTATGACCTCAAAGGGGTCATTGTCTTAGAGGAGGAAATCAGGTAAAATGGAAGTCTAAGACTGAGTAAAACCTAGGAACATGGAGATACTCTAAGAAGGCCCTCACTGCCTCCTGCTGAAGGTTTCCAGACCTTGTGCCAGTGGAATGGGATCCTGAAAAAGAAGTGAGAATCTGTCACCATTAGAAAGGCTTGAACTGATTTAAATATTGAGAAGAGGAACATAAGAAATGAACATTTTAAATGTAAACAAAGTGAGGAGACAAAGGCCCTAAAAACTAATCAGGTGGATCATTTTAACTCAGATATGATAATCTGATTGATCCAAATTGAAATCACTCTAACTTAATTATTTTAAAAAGTGGAAAAATTTTGACTCACGTTTTATTATTTTTATAACATCAATATACTCTGTACTCAAAGGATGAAATGAGGTAAGTTCATAAAGCATTTTCAAACTGAAGACAGCAATTCTAAGCAAAAGCCAGTAAGTCATATCCCACCACTAAATAAGGAGAGAATAAATGGCATATAGTTTGGAAGCAAAGCTGAAGGGAAATCTTTGGGGGATTCAGCTCAGTTTGCAAGTGTCCTTTATGACCTAAAAGATTTACTTATTCTCAGGTCACCATAGAAAAACCATAGATTTGTTTGAAAATGAGGAGGGGGTCATGTGAAAAGCTACTCCTATCTATACAAATAAAAATAAAATAGGACTTGGTCTGGCTAAAATAATGATTCTCAAATTCATCCAGCTGAAGACAGAATTCAAAATTGGACTGCTCAAAACAGATATTTTATATCCTCAGCCTCTGCAAAGTCACTGTCCCATTTGGTAGGCATTTATTGATCCCCTATTACATGAAAACATTCTATTTGAAGTTGTGAAAGATAGTATGAGTAAGATGTAGCCTCCGACCTCAGAGCTTATAAGAAACGGGTTCATGATATTTCTTGTTTTATCTTCCATATCTCCATCAAAACCAAAAACTTTCAATTCCCAAATTAGCTTTCCATGCTATCTAAAATCTGGCCCTTCATCTTTTTCACCCCAGAGACCTGCCACCATCCCCCACTCCAACCCCAGCATTTCCCAACAGGCAGACTGTGCTCCACTTTGAAAAACATGGACTCAGAATGTAGTTTGTTATTTTGCTTAAGGAACAGCTCAGTTATGGGAATTGGGCAGACCTTACACTCCCTCAGTCTGGGTGTGACATGTGTTGGGAAACTAGATAGTAGGTGTGGGAAGAGGCAGAGGCCTTATGAGGCAAAGGAGAAGCCATGCCTCCGTTCTGGGCACCTGAGGGACTCCCTAAGCATCCCCCTCTTTGATATTTCTTTCCTCCTGTGCTGAGAAAATCTGAGAATACTACAAGTGCTTCCTCCGGAAAATAAGTTTGAACTTTCATGAAGAGAGAGGCTCTAAAAAAAAAAATCCTATTACCTTTGACAAACAGACCTGCCTAAAAGGACAAGGCCTTTCAATTAAGTGGGCCTTTTCCTTTGCTTTTCCATTTAGATATCTATGTCAACAAGGGCATTTCTAGAAATCTCCTATCAAATTCAGACTATAATTTTTTAGTGTTTACAACTAAATGTATCTGTGGAGATCTAACACCCTGGTCTTCTAAAACTATAGTTAATTTAGGCCCATTTTACACATCTACTCACAGAGCTGTGATTCAGGAATAAATTATTAGTCCCTGTGTTTACAAAAGAATTTAAATATATCCAAAATAAGAAAATAAGACTTCATTTTCGTCTCTCAAAATACAGCCTTACAAGTCAGTATTTGAAAATCTAGAGATTTGGGGGCACATCTTTTTCTTAGAACAAGTAGAAAACTAGACAGCTATTCCCCTTTTAAGAAATGCCAATCTAAAAACTCCTGAAAAACTCAGACAGTTAATTTAGGAATTAACCACTTGCATATCATGAGTATATTTATTTCCCTTACCATGGAAACAGAACCTAAGGAAGTCTGGATTCTAAGAGGTGCAAAAGAACTAAAAGTAAATAATTGGCTGCCACTGATCATTAAAGACCGACTAAATATCACACTGAATGATTTCTGGAATTAGGGAACGAGCCAATGGGAAAAGACAACTGAATTGATAGAAATCCATTTTGCATATAGATTTTCAGAAACATATCTAGTGGATACCTATACAGTTAGTATAGGTATTTCCTACTCTCCCCAAATAATGCTTGTCATGAACCACAGAAGCATCCCAAGGAAATGTAAGGAAGGATATGTGCCCATAGATGACTTGAGCTTTTTAAGAGAGAGAGGCAAGGAGAACATTGATCCACACACATAGAGCTCTGTGTGGGCGTACTTAATCACACAACGCGGACTGCCCGCCCTAACCAGAATGTGTCACCTCAGCATCTGAGGCCACGCTTCCGGGTCTCAGTAACATTTTATCCACTTGAAGAGTAGGAACTGTGATTCAAGAAGAGTCATTTTCTACATTTGAAATTCAGAGAATAATTCTAAAACAGTTCTAGGAGGGGAAAAAAAAAAAAAAGGCTTGAGCTTTAAAACTGAAGTTGGCTGCATCGAAAATATGTTGACAATGCTAAAAGGCTCATTCCCCATCCCTTGATATTTTTTTTCTTTCTTGTCCCTCCCTATTTATTTGTTTATTTATTGATTGATAGGCTTGCTATTCTCATTTCGTTGCAAGGCTGCATTGTAATTCATCCTATTCTGCAGTTTAACAAAGCCCTTTGATACCTGTGTTCATTTGTTCTCAGCTGGTGAATGAGCAGCAAGAAAGCAGACCCCTCTTGAGTCCCTCCATCGATGACTTTCTCTGTGAAACCAAATCGGAGGCAATAGCAAGGCCAGTAACGTCCAACACAGCCGGTAATTCTTTCATTTTAACTGATCCTCAAGTAGAGCTCATTTTCACTACAGTGAAATGCGTATTTTCTCTCTGGGATGCGTTTTAAGTGGAGAGTGATCTTTGCAACCAAACGAAAGTTGAGGACATACAATATTCCACATAAACTAATACATAGGTTTGTATTCTAGAAGAATCCGCAGTGTAGTTTACCCAACCAACTTTGCGAACAGTAGCACACCACTATCCATATAAATCATTTCTCTATGCCTACCTACCTCTTTGCATCTCAAGTCACATTACAAGGAGTCTTTCAAACAATAGCATCTATTTCAGAGTAAGGTTTTTCAAAATTCTGGCTGGAAATACTGTGTATGACCAAAGTCCAGTAAAATTAAAATTTAGGCAGCCCCTTCAAGTGATTGAGATATTGGAAACATTATAGAGCTAATTTCATTTTTCTGTCACGTAAATGTGTTACTTGTTTCCTCTTATGACAATTTATTTGAACATTCTTCTGGAATTAAACCTACCCAGACAGTGAACTCTCATTTGTATAGGCCCGAGTAAGTATCATCCCACTAGTGAGTGGATGCAGGATGCCACTGGGATGAATCACACCTCCCTTAGTCCCCTCTGCATTTTTCAATTCTCACAGATGCTAGTCAGGGCTCACCCCGAGAGAGCTACGTAAGATCTGACGTAACGCTACTTTTCGCCTTCTATATCAGAGGCCGCCTTTCTGCATTGATTTTATTCAGTCAGAGTTCACATTCAAAGGCAGGTTGTTCAAATAAGGATGAAAAAATAGTGTTCAGAGTCAAAGAACAAAGGCTACATTGGATTTCAGGAGAGAGTTTAATGGAGAAAGGAGAGAACAATTATGTACTGTCTTCTTCTGTTTTCCCATCGTGTCCTCAGCTTGATATTGCCTGCTGTATTTTCATTATACTTTTAAGTAAGTGAAGAAAATCGTGGGTGAAGGATTTCCCTTAAATGCTAAAAATTACAACCACAAAAAAATTACAACCCAGCTGTAAAAATTACAACCCAAGATAGAGATACTTAATGCAGGAGGGTAGTCCGGGACCTCTGGGTCAAACTTGGCAACATTAAACCCCATCTGTGCCACTTAGCAGCTCTTCACCTTGGGCAAGTTACTTGACTAAGTCTCTTTCCTCCTCTGCAACAGCAACATCTATATCTCATAGGTTACTTGAGAAGATGAAATGAAGCAATCTATGTAAGCCCTTCCTTAACACCATGTAAGCTCTAACAGATGTTACCATTACTGTTAGATATCAGGTTAGAAAACAGTATACCCAACACTCCCCTTTTCAGATGCATTAACCTTCTACCACACAAAAGCAATCATTTTCTAAATTCAACTATTATTTCGAGAGATCAAGCAAATAAAATTGTATTTGGTACATTTAAGCAGGAAATTAAATAAGTTCGGATCCTACCAGATCAGATTTATCCTCCCTATCTATGAAACTGAAGCTCACCCCTCCAAAACTAGAGAGCTACCTTTAGAAAAATGCAGATGTCTCTACTTTCAGGAAAATCCATAAGAACTGGATGCACAGAGAAGTTCCTACTGTTCAAAAAAAAAAAAAAAAAGCTGCAAAGCATAGAATTTTCAGATCTTGATTCCAGTACCTTCTGCATTTTCCAACTCCCACTGATGCTAAAACTAAGTCATTTAGGAAGGGCCCACCAGAGAGAGCAACATAATATTTAATTCAAAAGTCACTTTTCACATTGAGTTTTCTAATATACAAAAAAGGCTTGCAAAATATTGAAAGAAAAAACCTCAAAAGAATATGTAATTTCTTATTATTGCAATATGATAGTATTGCCTTCTGTATTCATTTTCTAGGCTTTCATGACAAAATACCAAAAACTGAGTGAATTATACAACAGATATTTATTGTCTTGCAACTCTGGAAGCTAGAAAGCCCAAACAAAGGTGTCAACAGGGCCATTTCTCTGAAGTTGCAGTGCCCAGGAAGAAACTGTCCTAGGCCTCTTACCTAGTTTCTGGTAGTTCCTTGGCTCATGGCATCTTCATATGACATTCTCCCTGTCTGTATGTTTTCCTGTGTGTGTCTGTCTCTGTATCCAGATTTCCCTTTTTCATAAGGACACCAGCCATATTGGATTAGGCGCCTACTCCAATATGACTCTTCTTAACTAATTCTATTTCCAACAGCCCTATTTCCAATAAAGTCACATCCCAAGGTACTAGAGGGTTAAGACTTCAACATAAGAATTTTGGGTGGGAATACCTATCAGTCCACAATACCCTCCAAAGTAGAGGTTCAAGAAAAATGGTATTTTGAGACTGTGTGGTTTCCTTTTCTTGTCCTCATCACTCAGTACAGCTGGGTCAAACAGATTCTTATCCTGAAGGAATACTCTTATTTGATGTGTTTTTTTGTTTTGTTTTGTTTTTTGGGGTTTTTTTTTTTTGGTGGGCAGTTAAGCGTCTGACTTTTTTTTTTTTCCTTAAAGATTTTATTTATATATTTGGGAGAGAGAGAATGAGAGGGGAGGGGTCAGAGGGAGAAGCAGACTTCCCGCCAAGCAGGGAGCCCAATGTGGGACTCAATCTGGGAACTCTAGGATCATGACCTGAGCCAAAGGCAGTTGCTTAACCAGCTGAGCCACCCAGGTGCCCCTGATGTGTTTTTTAATCTTAAAAGTATATCTCAAGGCAGAAACACTGTATATTTTTAAAACCTAAGAAATATACTTTTCAAAAAATATTACAGAACGTATTATTTGGTATCTCAATATGCAACATTATTATACATCTTTAAAAAGGAAAAATTTTTATCATACATATACCTTGGAAAGAATTCTAATCTGGTCCAATAATTTTATAGCTAAAGTTTCTGGACAAAAGATACAGTTATCATTTTCTGTCTAAATTTCTAATAAAAATACTAATTTTAGATAAAGCATTGTCATTTTATAGAATAGTATGAAATTACATTGAGAAATCAGGACAGTTATTGAACTTTAAGTGTCTGTTACATTCCTGGTGTTATTTATATCCTTACACTTAAAGAATGGATATTAAATAATCTTGGAGTAAAATATGGAAGAAAACCTGCTTCAAGCTTATACCAAGTCAATCAAGAAGAAATTTGAAGAACCTTGTGTTCTGAGAGGCATTTGTACTTGGCATTTTCTTCTAATGAAAAAATTAAGCTAGTGTGCCACTATCATAACACTTACTTAAATATTTAAGGAATATAGTTCTTATATAAATTAGTTCTGAATACAATATGGATAATATTTATCTCTTCCAAATGTCTCTCAGATGATAAGGTTTTTTCCTCTACTGACTTTAAGAGAACATATCAATCTCCTGTCTCATAGAAGTTCTAAACTATATGCTTTTTCTTAAGTGTTTAATTATCTTTTTTTACTTTCTACTTGTTTCTACTTTAGGATTAACTTTTTGTCATCCCATAGTGATAATATCAAGCAGATCAAATAAGAATGTTTTTAATTTCTTTGCCATTAATCCCCTAAATTATCTTTTAATTCATCTGTGATCTAGATGATAGCTAATTCCATGGCCCTCTCAAACTGTATCCCTAAATGGTATGTAAGCTAAAATCACTGCTAATATCCTGGATTTTAAAATGACAAATAAATACATTGTTTCAGATGCATATATCAAATGCTTGGAACGTAACTAGACAATGGATGTTTTTTAAGATCATGATTACATTACAGAACAAATGCATACTGTAAAATTTGCAATAATAACTTGTTGGTCGGTAATCTCCCCAAAAATCTAACATATGTCAAAGTACAAGAAAGATTCTTTCCTAAAAACCAAGTAAAACAGGAGGTCCTTGATTTGCATTTATCAGTCTGCATGATCTAAAGAATTTTATCCCTCAACTTGAGCCATTAGGTGGATAGTTACCATAGAAGAAACATTTTTCATGGTTTAAAAAATAATAATTTCCCTCCTTGATATGGGGTCTGTATACCTCTGTAAGAGATCCATATATGGACAGGGAGAGCTAACTTAACAGCTAGCTATCATAGCCACTTAATTAAATATTTTAATTGCAAAATTAGTGTAGTATTTACAAAATACATTTTTATGAAGTCCAATTAGCAGTGAAGACAATGGCATGCTTCCTGAGAGACCTTAGAAATTGGGAAGTAGCATGAGATACCTGGTGGTTCTGTCAGTTAAGAGTCTGCCTTCAGCTCAGGTCATGATCCCAGTGTCCTGGGATCAAGCCCCACATCAGGTTCCCTGCTCAGTAAGGAGCCCGCTTCTCCCTGGCCCTCTGTTGCTCCCCATGCTGTGCTCTCTCTCTCTGTCAAATGAATTTAAAAAAAAAAATCTTTAAAATCTTAAAAAAAGAATTTGGGAGGTAGCTTTAATAACATAATCCGATAAAATAAGCAAAAATTTGTTGGATTAATAAAGTTCAATGTATCTATTCGACTTCACTGGCAAAATCCTTTCTAAGGGACTTGTCTTTGTAGCCACTATATTAAAGAATACCATGTTTCTAGAATGCCAGCATAGCTTACAAAACAGGACAGAGATTCCATCCGCTCCTTGTGGCACATTCTATTACTGAACCAATCAGGACTGTCCCTTGATCTGTCCTCTCTGACCACTCCATGTAGATTTATTCCTTACAAGAAATTCACTAAAAATCAGAGACTCATTATACCATAGTGGTGCAAATACCATTGCACTTACCATCAAAGCATCAAATCAAAGCTTCATAATCAGTGCTATTTTAATCTAACTGTTTAAACAGCCTCACCTCCCATAGCCCAGGTAATCTAGCATATGTAAATATCTTCACCCACCCCTCCAGGAGCCTTCCAGTTCAATAGGTTATGATCTTCAATCAGATGCCCTTGAGAAAAAGGGAAACAAATACTTACATAGCACCTTACAGCTTCCATCTTCAAAAGTTCCTCCCAATGAAATTAGGTGATCCAAAAAAAAAAAAAAAAGTGTCAGAGATTACCAACTATTTACATTAAGCCAGACTATCCAAACTGCCAGATGATTTGGAGCTAAACAAAAAAATAATCAAGCCGTATCAATAGAGTCAGCATATTGCCTCCAGTTTCAGATAAATTCTAGTGAGGCATGGTGACAAACACATGCTTGGGAGTAACAACAGGGCCTGTGTTTGCATCCTGGCATGGGCACTGACATATGAACTGTGTTAGTTTCTTATTGCTGCTGTAACAAATTACTGCAAGTTTAAACGACACAAATTTATTATCCTTCAATTCTGAAAGTCATCAATCCTAAAATCAAGGTGTCAGCAGAGCCATATTCCTTCTGGAGATTCTAGGGAGAATTTGTCTTCCTGCCTTTTTCAGCTTCTGAGAGTACCTGGAATTCCTTGGTTTATGGCCCCTTCTTCCATCTCCAAAGCCAGCAACGCAACATCTTCAAGCCTGTCTCTCCCTCTCTCCCTCTCTCTCTCTCTCTCCCTCTCATACACACACACATACATTTTCACATCCACTGTAAGAGGTGGTTATCTCAATTCAGACACACAGATTACAGAACCCATGTGACTTTCATGTGCCTAAAAGGGTTTTTAAAACTGGATTAAGAAGATCAGCCAAACAAATATCCCCTTCCATGCCAAGATATGCTCCCTTCAAAGCCCATACGGAACAGTGAGACCCTTTATTTCTAAGTCTTAATGAAAGCACATATAAGTGCAACACACACACACACACTTGCTGAAATGCAGTTTGTCTCTTCCAGAAAGTAAAAGGCTGTACCCATCCTTCTATGCTTTTGAAATTATAGTCCCTAGGGACTCTCTCAGCTTCAGAGTTTACCATCCAACCTCCAAGCCACCCCCCACTTCATCAACTGGGTAACAAATAGGGTTTTCTGTGTGTGCAAAGCATTTGTTTCACATTTGCTAGGCAAAGAACAAAGGAACAAAAAGCTCAGAACCAACACAGAGGTGCCCAGGCCAGTTTGGAGAGGAGAAGAATGTTGCTGAGCCAAGCGTGAATTTGTATTTCACTCTTAGTAATCCATTTGTTCTGAATGGTGAGAAGCAGATATAGAATTAAATTAATATTCACCAGTTATTATTCTGTAGCAAATGTACTTCCTATATACGAATAGACAAGTCCTATATAATTTGCTTCTAAAAGAAGTGTAGGAGCAAATGACTAATTCCTAATTGTTTGTACAATTAGTAAAAAGACATATATGGCATTCCAGAGACTATTATCCATTTCCTTCCTTCTATTATAAGGAAATCTTGGTGGGCCTAGAATCTCTGCCAACATAATAGTTGACTGGAAATTTCTGTTTAAATATTCAAAGAATATGAAAAGTGTTATATCCTAGCCTATTTTGGCTTCTTGCCATGCTTAAATTTTAAACACCAAACCACGCAGCTTAGCTCTAAAAACCACTTCTTTCCTCCCACTTTAAGGTACTTGCTGGCCACAAAACACTGCTCATATCTCAGAGCATTTTAGCACTGGAAAGTGGCTCCCCTCTCCTCAGGAAGACTCAGAGGAGATAAGCTGATGCTTTCAGGCCATTTACTTCCGAGCATCCTCTGTAGACCAATATCTTTGTTTCACTCTCTGTTTTATTCCCAGTGGTGTTTCTTCTTTCTGTGAGTGTGTGGATACACTTCTTGCCCAAAATAGAAAAAAAGCAGGGAGAATAGGAGGAGATCAACAAAAAAGAAAGAAAAGCATCACGAATTGGCCACTAACGAATGGAAATAACGTTTATTGGGTACCTATTGTATGCTTGGCACTTTACACAGTCAATAAACAAATTATATAAGTTAATCTTCCTATCATACCAAAAAGACTTAATCTGCATTTTTTTCCGAGGAGGAAACTGAAACTCAGCAAAATCAAGAAAATTTCTCGGAGTCACACAGCTAAACAGTGACAGAGCCGGGTCTTTCCACTTCACCATTAACATCCACATTCATAATTGAAATCAAAACAAGATTATTGGGAATACAACTTGACAAACCATTCTAAAGATCCTATGGAGTGGTTGACTCACGAGGACTGCGTGGTACTAAAGAAATGCAGGTTGTGAATGCCACTGAGCCCTGATCCAACCTTGAGTGCAGGGGAGAAGCACATAGAAAGAGTGCTGAGATATCAACAAAACTCCACTCCCTACCCAGAGGACAAGCTGAGAGGTCAGAGGGGAGGAATGCCGCAGTCACAGTTGTAGACGGTGCCAGGAAGTGTTAACACCAAGATTTTTCGGACACATTGTTGACTTTTCTAAACTATCAGGGTGAAGAGATCCCAGGCCAGGAAGCCACCAGGCCAGTCCAGAAGCCAGTCTCAGGGTTCTTGAACTGGTAGAGAGGCAGGGCTGGAGGGACCTTCCCTAATTGAAGTTTTCCATTTCTCACGATGAGCTAGCCACACCCTGATGACTTGCACTGTAAGAGAAAGGATAAAAAGTTACAAGGCTTGCCTATTTTCTTCTCATTTACCTACTTTGCAGCAAAACAAATTATTTCTGCTTTTATTAGAGTATTTAATGCAATGTAACCAATCTGCGAGGAAGTTAAAGTGTAGCCATTTTATGGTTTGTTACACTGAAATTTAAATTTGCATATTAAGTAGCAAAAACATTAACATGTGTACCTATTCATCAGCTATGGATTGTAAAATATGTCTCTAATGTGAGCCCAAACAGCAAGCCATTTTCTTATTGAACTGCTTAATTAAATAAAAGATGATTAACAGCACTCCTTTATATCCTGTATACCTTAGTAGTTCAAAATTTAAAACACAAAGACATCAGAAACTTTTTACAAATCTTCCTCATAACTGTTTTGCAAACATACCTCTGAATATGATAGACTATTCTCTGGAAAAAATGTGCTGTAAAATATACCTCTCTATAAACATGGCAGAGCAATAAAGTAACTACTACCTGAATTCATATCCTATTTTATTATTTTAATTTGATTTAAACTTTCATCACTGGTGAGGCTGGTCTAAGTCTTATTTTGTGGGTTTGTACAGTGCCAAAATAAAGGAGAATATGTAGGAAACTGTTTAGTCTAAATGCAAACCATCTTTAGAAATCAATGGTGAGTTAACTTAATTTGATACTTTTTTCACATTTACCTCAATTACATCAATTTCTTTCATTTTTATTATGTTATGTTAGTTAACATACAGTACTTCATTAGTTACATTATTTGTGTACAACACCCAGTGCTCATCACAATACATGCCCTCCTTAATACCCACCAGGCTATCCCATTCCCCCACCCCCTTCCCCTCTGAAACCCTCAGTGTTTTTTTCTCGGAGTCCATAGTCTCTCATGGTTCATCTCCCCCTCTGATTTCCTCCCCTTCATTTTTCCCTTCCTTCTCCTAATGTCCTCCATGCTGTTCCTTGTTTCACATATGGGTGAAGCCATATGATAATTGTCTTTATCTGCTTGACTTATTTCACTTAGCATAATCTCCTCCAGTTCCATCCATGTCTATGCAAATGGTGGATATTCATCCTTTCTGATGGCTGAGTAATATTCCATTATATATATGAACCCCATCTTCTTTACCCATTCAAAATGGGCAGAAGACAAGAACAGACACTTCGCCAAAGAAGACATATGAATGGCTAACAGACATATGAAAAAATGTTCAATATCATCAGCCATCAGGGAAATTCAAATCAAAACCGCATTGAGATACCACCTTACACCAGTTAGAATAGCAAAGATTAAAAAGACAGGAAACAACAAATGTTGGAGAGGATGTGGAGAAAGGAGAACCCTCTTACACTGTTGGTGGAAATGCAAAGTGGTGCAGCCACTTTGGAAAACAGTATGCAGTTTCTTCAAAAAGTTAAAAATAGAGTTACCTTTTGAACCAGCAATTATACTACTGGGCATTCACCCCAAAGAAAAGAAGGGGCACATGCATCCCAATATTCATAGCCACGATTTCCATAATAGCCAAACCATGGAAGGAGCCTTTCAACAGGCAAGTGGGTAATTTGATACTTCTACACTATACCCACAAAATCTTCCTGCACCCAACTGAAACCTATTTTTAAAAAATGACTTCAGAGCAGTGAGTGAGCTTATCTTAACCTTTTCCATCTCTGATAGTATTGACCACAGGCTTGGATCTCCTTGACCTGAGTGAACCTGTCTCTCAAACCCAAACCAAAGGCAAGAAGTTGGAGGCCTCATCAAAAACCTCATCCCTCAAGAAAAAGGCTGATGGATCCGATCTCATCAGTGCAGAAGCTGAGCAGAGAGGCCAGCCTCTCCGAGGCCCAGAGACATCATCTTTAGATTTAGGTAAGGTAATAGCATGTGTCTGCTGTTGCTGGTCCTTGCCTTAATACAACGAAGTTCCACAAATGATATGAAAACTACAGGCAAAGGAGTAAAAAAGCTTAATTCCATGAAGGAGTAGGGGCAACACACACTTCTTTTGTGCTTGAATTAAATAGTATTTGGGGAGCTCAGTCTTGCATAACCGATGTGGATTCATTCATTTATGTATCCATCCTACATATGTTGAATACTTGATAGATGGCAGGTGCCCTGTGAGGCATTGGAGTTACAAGTAAGAATGAGACATGAATCTTGCTTTCTAGGAGCATTTAGTTTGGAGTGGGAAATAGCCAGTCAAGAGATAGAAAAGAGAGAGAGAGAACAGCTTTAACACAAGGTCCAGGAACAGCCAGCCAGAGCATGTAACATGCATGGGGATATATCGAATACAATAATAACAACTACCATTTTTTTAAAGATTTTATTTATTTATTGGACAGAGAGATCACAAGTAGGCAAAGAAGCAGAGAGAGAGGAGGAAGCAGGCTCCCCGCTGAGCAGAGATCCTGATGCCGGCTGATCCCAGCATCCCGGGATCATGACCTGAGCCGAAGGCAGAGGCTTTAACCCCTGAGCCACCCAGGTGCCCCACAGCTACCATTTATTGATGGTTTATCACATCCAGGACTATGCTGCATGATTACATGCATTAGCCCATTAGTTCATTGAAAACTTAGAATTTAAATAATTTTCCCAAGATCTCAGTTAGTATAAGGAAGTCCTGGAATTTGAGCATATTTCTGGTTAATTTCAAAACCATACTTTTATCTACTACTATACATCTTCCTGAGAAAGGAAAGCTTAACTTTATCTCATGGAACCAGTTAAATTATGGTCTTATTTCTCAGGAGTAACAAGAGTGGCAGACAGTTCAGAAAGCCAAGGGCATCCATCATGTCCTCTCTCCTCTGCCTTGTCCCTCTCTGAGGCCTGTCTCTTTGGAGGAAAGTTTTCTAACTATCTCCACAACTTCCTCACTACCAATGTGTTCTAGGTTTTCCCAGGTGTACAGATGAATAATGAAATGTACACACTTATGTAGGGATATATTATTAAATGCATTACATTATAGCACAATAAACTTAAAAATGAAACATTCATTTCTCTGCTTTTGAGAAAATGTCCTGTGAAGAAGTCATAAAAATACTTAAAGAACTTTGGAGGACGCCAACTGCAAATCTTTTTAGAGATGGCCGCCAAAGTTGTTTAAGTGATTTATTTACAGTCACACACCTGTTAATAATAGCAAACCCAGCCATATTTCTTATCTGTAAGAATTAAACCACTGGGAGAAAATGGTTCTAGCATTCTCTTGGCTTTCTCCATCACCTCCTTTTTTTCTATTCCCATTATTCATTCCCTCATTTGATGAATAATTAAGCAGTTTTACAAAAGCTGTGAATAGTGTTCCAGTTCCTTCTTACCTTCTTTTAACAATGAGGTTCATCTCTTTAAACAGAATTTCTTTCTAGAAATTTGTCAGACGTGCCTCAAAGCCACCTCCTTAGGTGGAGGCCGCTAGGATAGTATTCCATATGTTTATTCTTATGGGATTCCATGAATTTATACAAAGAATTCAGAATGCACATAGCTCTTGGAATAAATTTGGGAAAACAACTTGATTGTTTAACAAAAGCAAACCAATTTCTCTTACTAAGTCTCATTTCTGTTTAGCTGAGCATGTTTTAGTTTTCATGCAGTCTTAAAAAGTTGGTCTTGGGTTTAGGAGCATCAGTTGAATGAAGTTGACTTGTATAAGACTTCTTAATCTTAATTTCCCTTCTTATCTCTGCACTTTATAATTCACTGTCCCGGTTACCCCTTTCTTATCTCTTTCATAGACATTCAAACACAACTGGAAAAATGGGATGATGTTAAGTTTCACGGAGATCGAAATAGCAAGGGACATCAAATGGCGGAGAGAAAATCATGCTCATCGAGAACTGGATCAAAAGAACTCTTATGGTAAAATATTTTAATAGCTAATGGTCTGTCAGCTCTATGGATATTTCTCCTATGTACTGAAATAGCCAATGAGTTAAGTCAATCCAAATATTTGGTGCCATGTATAACGCTCCATTTATCAATGCTAATTGTGGCTTCCAAAACAAGTATTTCATCTGAATTGTCAAAAATTCAGCCAAAAATGATGTTGGTAAATTTAGAATTCAGAATTCAATATTTGTTCCATATTTGTTGATAATTTTTTTTAATGTGTAACAGAGGTGACCAATAAAAATAGATTTATATATGTATATATATTTAATATATTATATGAATGGTAGTTAAAGTAAATGTTTCTGGTTACACAAGTAACCTTTTCTGACTGTCTTAATCATCATTGTCAGATAATGCACTAATTAAGAATAACCTGTGGATGCCCATGAGAAAAATTGGTTAACTGAATTTTCCCATGCTTTTCAAGCTTCTTAAAGGACAGCCTCTCTCATTCTCCTATTTCCCCTTGCACATCTCCATTTATTATGACTTTTCAGGTTCTATATAAGGGTCAAATCACACCAAGGACACTTTGTGAGATGTGCTCCCCTCCCCAAAACACAATACTGTTAAGAAAGCAGAACTGTAAAAAAAAAAAAAAAAAAAGCTAGTAAGAGGTAAAACCAGATTTAAAAAAAAAAAAAAAAAAAGCAGAACTGTTAGTAACAAAACTGGGATTGTATTTATTAACTGTTTGTAAATAATTGAACCAAATTCTAAATCAGAGATAATTACACCTAGCACTTTGCAGCCACTTAAATTTCAAAAGTGGTCGTTGTAATAAAATTATATAAAAGTTATCTCATTCAAGTTATCTCATCAAAATTCTGATGAGAGCTTTATTATCATGGCTCTCAATGATTCAAATTAACTCAGTTTCTTGACTGGTTTTCTAGTTGAGTTTGTTTCTCGGTATATGTTAATCTCCTTTATTCATCCCCTATAGGTCCTCAGAGCACAGATCTCAACCAGAGCTAAGCGGAGGGAAAAGCGCCCTGAACTCTGAGTCAGCTTCCGAGTTGGAATTAGTGCCTCCAGCACAGGTAACAAAAAAGAGAGAGAGAGAGAGAAAGAGATTCTTTAATGAACCCACCTTTTTTTTTCTTTTTTCCTGGGTTTTTGTTTGTTTGTTTGTTTTGTTTTGTTTTGTTTTGATTTAGAGAGAGAGAGAGAGATTGAGAGAGAGTTGGGGTTGGGGAGCGGAGGGCAGGGGGAGAGAGAGAATCCCAAGTAGACTCCACGTGTGACCTCACAACACAGAGATCATGACCAGAGCTCAAGTCAAGAGTGTGATGCCCAACCTACTGAGCTACCCAGGCACCCCAAACCCATCTTTTCTAGTAGATAATTTATATCATAAATATTTTATTTAAATATATAAATATTTTATATATATATTTGGCTAGATACCTGATGATAAATATATATTTGGCTAGAACATGTCTTAATGAATTCACTATATATTTAGCACTTTTTCTTTTTTCTAACATTTACTTTTCCATCATTTTGCAATATAAAATCTCTTCTACTCCAGTATTAACAATATTTATACAATAGAACACCAAGAAGAGGAACTTACATATTAAGTATTCATTTGCATGTATGCCCTGTGGATCCAAGTACTTACATATCAGGATCCTGACTGTCACACTAAAATAAATTTTATGTTAAGGAATAAATAGTTATAGTATTAGCAGTAATGATAATACTAAGAGCAACCATTTGTGAGGAGCCACTAAGTACTAGGGACTTTACTATGTGCTTTTTGTATGTTATGTCTAATACTCAAATAATCCTGTGAATTATTATTATCCTCATTTTTAAAAAGATTTTCTTTATTTGAGAGAGACAGAACAATCAGGGAAAGGGGCAGAGGGAGACAGAGAAGCAGACTTCCCACTGAGCAGGGAGCCCAATGCGGTGCTCAATCCCAGGACCCTGGATCACGACCTTAGCCGAAGGCAGATGCTTAACAAACGGACCCATCCAGGCACCCCTTGCTGGCCTCATTTTAAGGATCCTTTAAAAAGTTTTGGTGAAGTCAAAATCTTTTTTCTGGGGTACCCAACTAATCACTGGTGGAAGTACGGTAGGGGAACCTGACCTGTCTGTCCACTGTTTGACCCTCAACTCCAGTATAACTGGTTTGTCTATAACTAGCTATCTCCTTTGGGTAAGACTGCCAAGAAGGCCAAAATCAGTCTCAATCTTTTTATTTGCTCAAACACTTTGTAAGGGTACAGTCTTGATCTAAAACCACAAAGATCTCTTAAGAAATGTGTCCACATTTATGCAGTTTACAGTCTTGTTGAACATAAGGGAGATGAAGTGAGCAAGAGAAATTTTCTTGAGTTTACTAGATCAGATATTGAAATTAAGAGAAGAGATATGTTATCTGAGGTGAAGTAAAGGGTTAATCATGATAATAGCAAATATTACTGAGAGCTATGATAAAGTCTTCTAATACATGTTAGCTCATTTGATCCTGATAAATGGCTGTATGAGGTAAGTTTATTTATTACCCCTATTTTATAGACAGGGAAACTAAGGCACAGTGTCATTAAGAAAATTGTCTACGCACCGAGAACTAGTAAGTGGCATAGAGAAGGAGGACACACACAGATAGGAAATTTGGAGGACATGGAAGTCCTCTGGAAACTTTTCTAAGCCACTAAGGGAACCACCTCTTCTCCCCATTTCTATATTCACTGGAGAGGGGTGAACATTACTGCTCCTAGGACTCTGCTGGAAAACAAGTTAGTTCACTTCCAGAACAAATAACCCTGGGAAGCTTAATGAATTGTAAATGTAGCATGAAAATGTATTTTCATCCTCTGTGTTCATTCTAAATGCATCTTTTTTAAAACTGATAACATTTATTAGAGAACCATTTCTTGTTAAGTGCATTAGAGATTTAGATTCAGCTAAAGTAATTGGTACTGTTTCATAACCTGGATCCTTGGAACAATTTAATGTAGCAATAGAACATTTGTTTCTGCAGCAGGGGGGAGGCTTGGCACAGGTGGGCTGTTCTACACAATGCTGGAGGGGCAAAGGATCAGCTGGGGTCTTCAGTTGCCATGGAGACCCACAATGCATTTATCTTATTATTCCAATGACTGCTACTCTCCTGCTGGTTGTCTGATTTCATCCCACCACATTGTCCTTCCACATGCCCACTGGTGTGCCTTGAAGCAAACACAATGTGCTTTGGACAATTTGTGTGAGATTCCCAATGTTGTCCTCCAAAACACAGTTTAAAGTGCACTGTGACAGTTCTCTGTCTAGATAAATTGTAGTGAATCCTTTAGAGGGTTACCAATTACTTGTAAAGAATTTGTCCCTTAATGTGCTTTTTTTTAAAACACTGCATGTTGGGGCACTTGAGTGACTCAATTGGTTCAGCCTCTGACTCTGTTTTGACTCACATCGTGATCTCAGGGTTGTGGGATGGAGCCTCACGTCTCGCTCTGCACTCAGGTTGGAGTCTGCCTGAGATTCTTTATTGGTCCCCCTCTATGACTCCCCTTACTCACGCTAAAATAAATAGATAAGTAAAAAAAAATTAAAAACACTGCATGTTTATCAAGGTTTGCCTAAACTAAGAAATTTCAATTCTCCTAGTTTTAAGTCCAGCCTATGGTTTAATTAGGACAATTTAACGAATTCAGAATTTAATCATCTAAAATACTAACCACTCAAAACAGTAGAGAATAGAATGATTGATTGTAATAGAAGACAGAAAGGTGTTTTTACTGTTAGAAACATGCTGCCCTTAAATATATGATCTCTCTAGATAGATAAGATGATGAAGATGATATAAAAATTCAACTTAAAACAGGCTTGCAGGGGCGTGTGGGTGGCTAAGTCCGTTAAGTGTCTGCCTTTGGCTCAGGTCATGATCCCAGAGTCCTAGGATGGAAGCCTGCAGCCAGCTCCCTGCTCAGTGGGGAGTCTACTTCTCCCTCTGCCCCTCTCCCCTGCTAGTACTTGCTCTCTCAAATAAATAAATAAAGTCCTTTAAAAAATAAAATAAAATAAAACTTGCTTGCACACTATTTAAGTAAACAATTTCAGCTTACCAAAACTTGTTACTGCTCTACTATCACACAGATGGCTCATGAGAAAATCAAGGAAATGTTTTCTTCTCTCTCAAGCCAACATAAACAATCTTAGGTTCAACAGGTGAGGAGCTGTTTACAAGACTTATTTAAAAAATCACATTTCGAAAAAATTCATGTTTAAGAATCATAAGGAAAATGGAGCGAATTCGAGAACAGGAAAATGTAGTCTAGTCTCTTTCAAATAGTGTTTTAAATACACTAATCAGAATGACAGGAGATTATAATGAATCATATAATCTCTATGTATTTAAGAATAAATTTTCTTGACACTCTTACAACTGTATAATTAGTATGCCCTGGAGTTAATTGTTTAAAGAAATTGTACAATCAAAAAAATTATAAAACATTTGAAGAGTTGAAGAAAAACACAAGTGATGACATGAAATTAACTTTTTCTAATAAATGGGTTGAGATAGTGGTAAGGCAAAAGAAAGTGAGTGCAACATTTGCTGGCAAGTGATGGCAAGTTCAAGCATTTCTTTATCCAGTCTGGACCCTGGAAGGATAGCTCCAAGGCAGGTTCTTGCCAACCTAAGTTGGACCTAATGAGGTGCAGGAACCGGGCTCTCCAGTACTTAGTCATAGTCATGCAACTCTCTGATTTTGCAGACTTTGGCACAGCAAATGCTTCCTTCCATATTGTCCTAAGTCCATCAAGTTGGCAGTATCCCAAACCAGAACAATTGAGACTTTAAGATAGAAATGTAAGTATGTTTTCAAAATTTTTAAAGGAGCAATAAAAGAAAGGCATGCTGATAGCTGTCCAATTACATACTTCATGCATATAATAGGAGATATTTCTAATATTTTTTGAAATTCTTACAGTAATCTTTGGAATTAATATCCCCATTTCTTACATGAGAAATTCATCTTAGAATTAGCTAAGGGACAGAAGAGCCAGCACTCAAATCACATCCATTAGCTTCTAAAGCCCCTGTTCCTAACCACATACCACCTCCGAGCAGCCGCATCAAGCTTATTCACCTAAGTCACAGACCATCTATTTCCTTTCTCACTGCAAGCCCTGATTGTACTTATATTTCTAAGATAAATATGAACTATGTGATTTTAAAGAGTATCACTTTCTTCCAGAAACTTTGTAAGATAAATTAGGACTCTTGTCAGATCTGAGGCCATACACAATTTTGTGTCTCCCCTCCTAAATTCCTTCATACAGAGATACACTCTTACTCTTCAAAATACTGACAGCTTGCATTTCATCCCATTTCAGTTCAGCAAACTATCCACAAGCCATAAGTGAGGCAGTGAAAAGGTTAGTAAGAAGAATTCAATTATAAGAAGTATCAAGACCTTTATGTCTATTAGAAACAGTTAGACAGTACACTTTATAAATATAGTTTTGCTTGTTGGAAGATAGTACAGGATCCACATCCTGACCATACACAGTGTGCTACCAATGAGGAAAGAAGCAAGCAAAGATGGAAGGAAGGAGGAAAGAAAAGGCAGCAGGGCAAGGTCATGGGAAGGCAAGGAAGAAGGAAAGAAATCCGAAAGATCACTTTCAGCATAGTAGGAAATCTGCACACAGTAGTACTCAACGAATACTTGCTGAATCGGGAAAGTAAGGGAATACTAACAAAAAAGAGAAACAACATGTGTCGAATTTAACAATTTGAAAGTTGTAGAAAATTAATAGTTAACTAAAGGGCAGATAAAAATTATTTAAAAATTAAATGACAAGATTTTATTCTTTTATCATTTTTGAAGCTGGTTTCAAAAATAATTTTTAGTTATGCATGATAGTGGACTGTCCATCTCTTTTCAAAATCATTGAAATCAAAATCATGATTTGATTTGAAGTTCTATAACAGAATTTCATAGTAAGATGGGGGTGGAAACCATATGCTGCCCTCCTTGCGCAAATCTCTAGGAATTTGTTCTTTGACACATAAGGTACAACTTCTTTTGTGTACCTTCAACAATAAATGCCAGTGGACTGATTAAGAAAAAGAAAATCATGACCCGCACAAAAAGGCATGAATTTATCTATTCTATATAAGAATCCAACCAGTCTGCATTAACCACTAAACGAAAGTGCTCTAAATACAGATAATTTTTTAAATGAATTTCTAAAGTCACACCTGATAAGTGCTGACCAGAAAGAGAATGACAAAAGCCAAATTTTATATCACTTACTATGTACTGAGAATTCTGTGTGTGTATTTACATGAGTTATTGTACTTGATTCTTACACAGACTCAGTTAAGTGAATATACATTTTGCAGATATGAATACTGGGGACTATAGAGATTAAGTAATTTGTCCAAGGTCACCAGTTACTATTAAATCCAATTAGGATTTGGCCCTAGGCAGTCTGGCTCCAAAGATTATGTCTTTAATTACTGTATTACACAGTTACCCAAAGTCTGCTAGTTGTTATATTTTTCTTTTCTATAGTTAGCAGCACCCTTTCCCCCATCAATCTTTTTTGAAAAGATACTGAGCTTTTTAAACATGTGCTTTGGTGAGAGACTTCCAGCAGCAATGGAAAGGTAATTGTATGAGAGGTTATGAAGGACTGACATTGAGGTTAGCTGACAGAGTTATTATGCTAGGACAACCACAGCCACAGATACAGTAAGCTTCAAATCATAACTTTAATCACAATCATAATTTTGAATAAAGAGTATAGAACAGTATTCTTAAAGAGTTCTTTTTCTTATCTTTCGCCTAGTGCTTATCATTTGGAACAATCAACAGCTGAGAGAACAAAAATGCTTTCTTCTATAGATAATGTAATACCCTAAAATCCAATTAGCCTAAACCAATTAAAATGGCTGTTTTTAAAGCCAAAGCCCTTCCAGGAGGTTGCTGTAACCGTAGATTTTTCAAAATCATGCAATGAAGCAAAAAAATGCCTACATCAGAATACATTTGTGAACTCCAGGGTTCCTCTTGCAAGCACATGATGTCAGCATCTAATCAGAAGCTATCAGAGTAGGTCTCTCCTTTGGCAGTTTCAGTATCACCAGGGAACTTGTTAGAAATGCAGATTCTGGGCCCCCACTCCCACACCTGCACCCACCGAATCCCCTGCGGCGCCCAGCAGTCTGTGTTTAGACGAGATTTCCAAATGCTTCTGGTGCTCACTCAAGCTTGAGAACTACTAATACAGCCACTGTGATACCAAAACAGCCTTGACTCAAATTTATGGCTGTAATTGTATTGCTTACCACTCCTCTAGTTAAGTACTGAGCAATAGATACAGTTCACCAGCATTGTTTATATATGCTCTCCCATATTCCAGTCTTTGCTATAATGAAATTACATGTTAACAAAAATAAAATCTTGGTTGAAAGGAAGGCTGCTCTTTACTACCTGCTACAATCTGTACTTCATTCTCAGTCCTAAACCACTATGTCTGGGTGGGTTACTAAATTACTGAAAAGTTTCAGAATCTGTTCAGTTGCCTACTACTCTCACTTGGAAACTGCCTTTATTTACATTCAGTGTTTTCCTATATTTTATAACATTTCTCTTAGCTTCTTTGGACAAAATAAATGGCTTTCAAATGTGAGGTAGACAACACTTGTCTAACTTAAGGCCTTTCTAAAAATGTGAGAAATAGGACTTACCTAAATAGTAATTGTACTACTGAAATAAAAGTTCATTTGCGGAGTAAGATTCTATTTACACTTGCTGTTTTAAGTGGCAAAGAGAATATGAACTATACGTCTCAAATCCTGAGAGAGATCTTTGCCTCTTCTTCCTGATATATGGTGCCCTTTGCATCCTGTGATTCATAATCCACTTGGGTCGTGAAACATTGATGAAGGGAAGCCAGTGACAGTAATGGAGTTCTGTTAGGTCAGGCTTCACAGGAGGGACAGATCGTATTTCACTGGTGAAAAGTGCCTCTAATAAAAGGAGGTGCCTTGGGACAGAAATATTAGTGCTTTCTCTTTCTTCTCATGCCATTCATGGGTCATTCATGACATTATTACATAAATGCACAGTTTATTTCTTACCATCTGTCCACATTTTTTTAAAATGTATTTGTTTGTTTATTTCATTAAGGAGGGAGCTAGCAGGAAGACAAAAGAGCTAGTTCCAAAGTAACAGAACAGAGATTTACGGAGCTAGCTGGGAAAGAAATGTCAAAATAAGTTTGCCAAGTATGATACAGGACTGGTTAATTTCTACAAGACAATAAGATCATAATGCTTTTGGGGTTAACATCTCTACCAGGCTGTAACATCCTAACAGCTTATCAATTCTGAAAGGTTGTAAACCATCTGCACCTTTTCTTTCTTAAAGATTTTATGTATTTACTTGAGAGAGAGAGAGAGAGCATGAGCAGGGAGGAGGGGCAGA
The DNA here is from genome assembly GCF_022355385.1 of Mustela nigripes. Lineage (NCBI taxonomy): Eukaryota > Metazoa > Chordata > Mammalia > Carnivora > Mustelidae > Mustela > Mustela nigripes. Next base: position 116,809,211 of record NC_081558.1, read on the forward strand.
GGCAGAGGGAGGAGCAGGCTCCCTGCTGAGCAGGGAACCCAACTCGGGACTCAATCCCAGGACCCTGATATTGTGACCTGAGCTACCCAGGTGGCCCAATCTTCATCTTTATATTTGTTAATCAAATATATTGTATCCCAAGAGTGTCAGACAAGGGTTGTAGTGGGATGAATCGTAGCTCCCCAATAAAGTTCTGTTCATACCTTAATCTCAGGAGCCTGTGATAATCAATCTCAGTTATATTTGAGAAGCTCCCTCTCCCTAGCTCCACCTCAATTATCTGGGTTGGGAGCTTGCATGCGGCCCAGAGAATAAGAGAGTTCTTGCTCATGGTGGCCATTGAGCCTGACCCACCTGAGCGTGAGGTACTGATGGCTATGCAGACACAGCCTCAGCATCCTCTTCCTCTTCTGACCACAGACACAGCTCCAGAGGCCTTCTCTCTGTGCTGCTAACAGGCCTAGCTCCTTACTAGACACCCCACGAAGACACCCTGAAGCCATTCCCCATCCACAGAACCAGGGATAGGAGGGCTTTGCTAACATAGACCTCTGCTGCTCCAGGCACAGGACCAAAAAAAAAAAAAAAAAAAAACCACCAAGTCCCCTCTCAATTTCCTCTTTAGCCGCCTGTACTGTCCAAGAAAACTTGATTGAGAACATATAGCTACCTTCTGGGAGTTGGCAAGAGAAAGACCTTTAATTCAGCAATTCATATATTCCCCTACAATATATTTTCAACAAATATTTACTGTTTATGGATCAGCTACTATTTATAGGACATACCAGGGGATACAGCAGTGAATACATCAAGGAGGAGGAAACATAAATTAATGTTTCAATAAATTAACCTTCCTTGTTCATTAATGCAAAACGCAGTCTAAGACTATTATTTATGTTCAGAAGTGTTCATAACAATGACTTCATTATTGTTTTCAGCCCATAATATTCTTGGGAGCTTCTTGATTGGCGCCCTCAGCCATACATGAACCTCTGAGAGACAGCTTTTCTAGATTTTGTGTCTTCCAAAATGGCCAGGGGAGCATAGCCCCTATGAGAGTCAGTATAGTGCAGTGATTATGAGCACGGCCCAGAAACATCAGCCCTACCATTGACTAGCTGTGTGCTGTGTGCCATGTTAACTGGTTCTCTGTGCCTCAATGGCATGGACTTAATGATAACACCTACTTGACTGGTTGTTGAAGAGACAAAGTGAGTAATAGTTTCTAAAGGACTTGAAGCAGCATCTGGCATGTAGTGAGCCCTCGTATTACTACTGTGTGATAATAAGGGGCTGGGGGTCCTCTTGAGGACCAGTGGTCATGGAGAAAAAATGAAAAGCAGTTGAGCTGTATAGGTGGTGCTGAGTGAAGGCTATTGAATAATGGTTTCCAAACATGGCTGCTTTTCAAAAATCACCAAAAGAGCTTTTCTTCTTTTTGTTTTGCTTTGTCTTGTTTTGTTTTAAGATTTTATTCATTTAAGAGAGAGAGAGAGCACAAGGGCAGGCAGAGGGAGAAGCAGACTCCCCACTGAGCTGGGAGTCCAACTCGGGACTCAATCCCCGGACCTGGAGATCATGACCTGAGCTGAAGGCAGATGCTTAACCATCTGAGTTACCCATGTGCCCCCAAAAGAGCTTTTCAAACTTTTAATGCCCAGGCCCTACCCTCAGAAATTCTTTAACTGGTCTAGAGCAGGGCCCAGGCTGCTCAAGTAATTCCCATAGAAGCCAAGGTTGAGCAACCCTAAAGGAGAGCAATCAAACACATGGATAAAAGGTGATAAAAGGGCAGAGGGGGGCTTCACTCCACAAGACTCCTTCCTCCTGCTCCCCAAGGTCTGGCTGCCTTATCAGTGCAATCCCTCAGCCTGTAGTCTAGAAACATCCTTAGTATTCACATCACCTGTAAGGCCGTGGGCTAGGTACAGGGGAGACCCAGACTTACCAGACAGAATCCGACCCTCATGGATCTCATGGTGTGGTAGAAAGATAGCCAAGAAAAGAAGCAGTTACATGGAGAAAAATCACAAATACCACAACTGCTCATGGAGAGAGGTCTGAACCAACTACAGTATATACTTACTAGGAAATCCCTGGGGAAGGATGAGGTGGCTCTAGAAATACTAAATGTGGTCCCTCTCCAAGATATATTGTTGAATGGAGAAAAGTAAGCTACAGAATAGCATACCATTTACATTTTGAAACTTTCTGAAACACATTACTACTGAGGGTACATAAATATATATGAAACTGAAAAGAAGTTCTAGAGGTTTACTTCTTATTTTCCATGATTTTTTTTTCAAAAAGAATGCATTTAGTGTTTGTAAAATTAACAATAAATAACATTTTTGAACTTCCAGCACTCTTGGTGGGGCTAGCCTCTGGAATATTTGCATTTAGCTAAATTAAGATGTATATCACGTTGCCTGTTAATTGTGAAAAACCGGTTGGCATTATCAAACATGAGTTTATCTAAGCGATGACTATTTAGCAGCACAATGCCCTGAGGAAACGGGACATGAGACAGATGTGTGCTAATAGAGGGAAGGCAATTCAGCATGAGGATCTGCTGTGCATATAAGGAAAGGGCCCAGCAGCCACCTCCCATCTCTGCAGCTTGCAGTCTTACCTGAGGTCAGTCCTCCTAACAAGCTGGAAGCTGGAATATCAGTTCCTAGGTTGAGGCTTCGAATGGAGATTCTCCATCTTAACTGCATATTAGAATCCTCTGAGGGGTACTAAATAAAATATCAATGCCTGAAACCATGAGCAATTCAAATAAGATCTTATGTTAATAAGATCTGGGCCTGGGTTTTGGTTTTAACATGACCAGGGCTGAGACGCACTCTTAGAAGAATCATGCATGGGGCACCTGTCTGGCTCAGTTGGTTAAGTTGCACCTTTGTCTCAGGTCATGATCTCAGGGTTCTGGGATCGAGCCCCGCATCAGGCTCCCTGCTCAGCAAGGACCCTGCTTCTCCTTCTCCTTCCGACTCTTGTTCTCTCTAGCTATCTCTGTCTCTCTCTCAAATTAATAAGTAAAATCTTTGGGGGGGAAAAATGCATGCATACTCACACAGGTGCTCACATTTTGGCACCATCCCAGTTTGGGCAACACCATGCTTACAAAGTGCTCCAAAAATAACATCCTTTGCAGATGCTTCTTAAACTCTAGGGAAATATGAGAAAAGGGAAAATATTTGGATTTTTGTGCTCTGTGATTCCAGTAGTATAACACCACATGTTTGGTTTATTTCAGGCTCGACTGACCAAAGAACAGCGCTGGGGAAGTGCATTACTTTCCAGAAACCACTCCTTAGAAGAAGAATTTGAAAGGGCAAAAGCAGCAGTGGAGGTACCTTTTTTAAAATTATTTTTTCTGTTTCATGTTTCTGGAAGTGGAATTCAAAAACTGAAACTTGACGTGAAACAACCAGGATAATGATTGTTAGAATGAGATTCGTTACCAGAGAAATTTTAGAATGAGATTTGTTACCAGAGAACTTTTGACTTGCCAACCAGAGGTGATTAACAGATGTTAAATCCCATGCCAATTCTGTGATGGGTAAGCAATCTGTTGTCTGGAGTCCTGGGTCAGAAAGATCTGAGCTAGTCTGGGTTCCATGATGAACCATCCTATGTCTTTGCTGTGCCTCTGTGAGGCCAACGTTGATCCCTGACATTTTTCTCTCTCTAGCATTTGGCATAATGCCTAAGACACAGAAGGTTATGCTGCTCCTGAAATACACATTTTCCCGAGTGGAATAAAAAGCATGACTGAGATAGTCAAGCAACGAATAGCCCATCCTAACTTGAGCCATAAATTTTTACTGTTAACAGTGTCCAAAACAATGACAATGTTGATAAAGCAAATGAAATACTTAATTTGAACTTTAATTTCCTTATCTGGCCTTCTAATAAGATTCCTTCCTAGTTGGAATCACAAAGAGTGCATCATAGATGCTATCTGCGACACTCCTCAAAGCTTCGCTAGATTGTTATTAAGAATGGAGCCTTTAACCAAAAGTAGGAACTTGCTAGGACCTCCATTTCTATTACGAATATGAAATCTTGAAGATTGAAAGTATACCTGTGATACAGTTCATTTATGTGTCTGTCTTACCACTAGGATTCAGATAAAATTATACTATGAGCAGTCTTTCAGTAGCTCCATACTTGAAGTGTAATTATATCATATTTGCAGTTTCATATTAAAAGTGTTCTTTATATTTTAGGAAGTAATTCTAGCTATAGTCTCATATCGTATTCAACAACCCAGTAAGAAAATCACCTTATCTCATCACAATACAGTCCACCAAAATTTATTCTTTTAATTTTATCCTTTTCTAATTTAAAAAAATTAATGCATTAGTGTTCTTGTGTAATCAACTGATATATTTGATTGAGACGAGATGAGTTCAATTAATTCGTTCACCTACACGGAGCCTGTACTGAACTTATCTTAAATGTAGATTTTCCCAGACTTTGGATCTAATTAAATTCATCTTTTGAACTCCTACTATGTGTACCACACTGACTTATCACTTAATAGAAGATGATATAGAATCATAGAATCTTGATCAATAAAGACATTAGAATTTATCTGGTCCCAGAAAAACAATGGGTTTAACCTCAGAAGTCTTAATTACAAAATTATTTATTTATCTGTGTGTGTGCATGTGTTTGTATACATATATTCATAAAATCATTTAATTTTAGTTTTGGTGGAGGCCTTAGAAGTCATATATCCCAACCAGGCATATAAAATAAAATTTGTTTTCTTTTCAAATGTACTTGATAAAGTATTTATTCAAACTTTCCCTGTTTCTACTTGAATACTTCAAATTAGTGGCAAACTCTTTTCAAGAAAACCTGCTTCCATTTTAATAGTCCTAACTATTTAAAAACCTCTTCCCTATATTATGTTGAAATTGGCCTACCAGCAACTTCCAGTTTTCCTTAGTGTTGGCGTTGCTCTCTCTGGAACAAGGCAGAATTAGTTTAGTCCCTTCTCTAAATGATGCTCACCTGAGCCCACGAAGGCTTGTCTTCTCTTGGTGTCTCCTTGTCTCTCCTGGGAATTGAGAGACTGATTTGTTATTCCAACTCGCCACTAATAGCTACATGATGACATACATTACATTAACCAATATAGGCTTCAGTTTCCACATGTCTATGGTCCTTTCCAGCTTAGAATCCTTGGAGGTTGTAAGTTACTTAAAGTAATCATTCATTCAACAAGAAATACTGGCTAGGGGCCCCTGCGTGGCTCAGTGGGTTAAGCCTCTGCCTTCAGCTCGGGTCATGATCCCAGGATCCTGGGATGAGCTCCACATTGGGCTCTCTGCTCAGCAGGAAGCCTGCTTCCTCCTCTCTCTCTCTGCCTGCCTCTCTGCCTGCCTCTCTGCTTACTTGTGATCTCTCTCTCTCTCTCTCCCTCTCTCCCTGTCAAATAAATAAATAAAAACTTGGGGAAAAAAAAGAAAGAAAGAAAGAAAGAAAGAAAGAAAGAAAGAAAGAAAGAAAGAAAGAAAGAAAGAAAGAAAGAAAGAAAGACTGCCTGTCTGCACATGCTGACTGCTGGCTGCATCAGGTACTAGAGACAATGAAAAGAGACAATCCCGCCTAGCTATCTAAGAGCATGGACCAGAGGACCAGCTTGGACGGACCATTTGCTCTGCCTACTTTAGTTTCCTCATCTGTAAGATGAGGGCTTTCATTTCTAATATACTAAAACCCTATGAGTTTATGGCTTCAAGTGAAATGAATAAGAAGTACAGAATTCTCAGCAGATCAGAAAATTATAAGCAAATTGGCTCATCTGCAAGCCTGGAACTGAGAAGCTTCCTTAAGGAATGAAGGGGGGGTTGCTGACCAGAAGGTAGGAACAGATGTGGAGAGAAAAGGCAAGGGGTAGAAGAGAGTGTTTCACTAAGTTGATGGGAAATCAGACCTACAAAACTGCACGTTTATGGACTCTTCACTTCCCAACATTATTCTTATCCAAGGGTATAATTTAATTCCCTGCAGAAGATAGGATGAAATGCCTCCAAATACACATGCCCTTCGACCCAGCCACACCTTACAATTTATCCTAGAGAAATAACCGGGAAAGTTTACAATATTTTTTTAAATAGTGAAAATTTGGAAATAGCCCCAGTGTCCCGTAATTGAGAATTAGCTAAATTATATCTCTCTAGGAAAATGCTGTGTAACCATTAAAAACTACATTATGGAAAAATATTTAAGATCAGGTAAAAATGTCTACTGATGACTGGAATAAGAATGTATTTACTGACAGTCTTACTATATGGTCCCAACTTTGCAAAATGATAACGGCGTAGTACCCAACATGTTAGAAGTACATATGGTGTGCCAGTCAGGAGCATTATATGTATGGATGATCTTATTTAATCCTCATAGTAGTCCTACAAAGAAGATAACATTACTATTCCCATTTTGCAGATGAGAAGACCAAGGCTTAAGGAGATTTCGGTTATGTGGCATTTTTTTTTAAAGACTTTATTTAGTTATTTGACAGAGAGAGATCACAAGTCAGCAGAGAGGCAGGCAAGCAGATTCCCTGCTGAGCAGAAAGCCTGATGCAGCGTTCAAGCCCAGGACCCTGGGATCATGACCTGAGCCGAAGGCAGAGCCTTTAGAGAATTTTTTTTTTAATATTTTATTTATTTATTTGACAGAGAGAGATCACAAGTAGGCATAGAGGCAGGCAGAGAGAGAGAGAGAGGAGGAAGCAGACTCCCTGCTGAACAGAGAGCCTGATGCGGGACTCGATCCCAGGACCCTGAGATCATGACCTGAGCCGAAGGCAATGGCCCAACCCACTGAGCCACCAAGGTGCCCCGAAGGCAGAGTCTTTAAACCACGGAGCCACCCAGGCGCCCCACAGTTATGTGGCATTTTATAAGCAGTTAAGATTGATTGAAAAATGAGTAGCACTCATTTAGCAAGTTTCGAAGCCATGATTTTCACCTGGACTCCAGAGCCCATGTCACTGCCCTGTATAAGCATAAAGAAAATCTGTGCCCAAATGTTGACAGTAGTTTTAATCAGGTGGCTGACTTTGGAGTGGTTTTATTTCTTCCACTAGCTTATCTGTATTTTCCAAATGTTCCATCATAAACGTCTGTTATGTTGGTAATCAAGGAGAAAGCGGTAAGTTCCAGACACTGTAGTGGGATATAAAATTCTTAAAAGGACTTGAAGTGCCTCATTCTTCATTTCACAAGTAAAGAATGGTGCTACAGATTGGCCTCATTAGAGATGGTTTTAAACACTAGTGAAACCCAGATGAAAATCATGCCTGGAGCATGGCAAGGTTTTCCAAAAACTCTCACTTACATTTTTATATCAACTGGTTCCAGTATTCCTTCTAGCTAACATTTTATTCCATTTTTAAGTCCTTTTTTGGTCATCATCCTGCCTCTTGACCTGACACGTGCTCCTCTTTCCAGTTCTTCTGCTCCTCAGTCACCCCATGAGCCTTCGGGGCACACTCTTGTGCTCTCACAGGACAACCTCCTTGCTCACTGTCCCTGCTCTGTCTTCTGCAGGGACATGCTTCCCCAGATCTTAATGTGGCAGGTTCCTTCTTGTCATCCAGATTTTAGCTCGAGGGCCACTGCTTTTGAAAAGCTGAACCTGACCACCCAGTTGCTATTACAGCACCTGGAGTTCCTTCATCCTTATATTTATCACTGGGTCTTCTCCTGTTTGTTTTTGTCTGTGTGTTGTCTATCTTTTTACTTTAAAATGTAACCACCCTAAGAAAGGGGGGCTTGTCTCTTGTTTACCACTGTACCCCAAATCTAGAACAATATCTGGTACCTGGTGAGGATTCAGTAAATATTTGCTGAATTAATGGATGGCTGGCTGATTGTTAATCACCTAATGTGGGCAGCACTTCTTTTTATCTGTTGTTGTGCATAAAGTAAGTACCATTTCACCTCCTAATATTATTTAGTATTTACATTTTCCGCTTGATAGAACCAATTCTGTCTGTGGCCTATGGATTTCTGCCAGGGGCTATGCAGAGATGTGAGATGTCCTCTGTGGTTGTCTTGGTCTCAGCGTCATTCAGGGAGTCATATTTAGAGCAATGCAGGTAGCACCCATCAATCTTTGCCACAGGGCAATAGTGCCCATGTTTTATATTTTACATGGCATGAACTAGTTTTTACATATGCTACATAATCCCTGACAATATACAGTTCTACTAAGGTTTGAGCCAAAATGCCCTAAAATACAGTCTCTTCTGCAAGAGAAAAGACATCTAATGCCACATGCACTTTTACTGCATAGTTCCACTGAGCTAGGAACCTGTTTATGTGCAAAGGCTGACATTGCTTGGGCTCAATTGGAACTGTTAGATCTGGTGAGGCTTTGTAGGAAGGAGGCTTTGTCTCTATAGCTTACATTTTATTGAAAAATCACCAAAAATTCATCTCCACTCAAAGTATTGTTATTTTTTAAATTTTTTTTTATTTTTTAAGATTTTATTTATTTATTTGACAGAGAGAGATCACAAGTAGAGAGGCAGGCAAAGGGAGAGAGGGAAGCAGGCTCCCTGCTGAGCAGAGAGCATGATGCGGGACTTGATCCCAGGACCCTGAGATCATGACCTGAGCTGAAGGCAGCAACTTAACCCACTGAGCCACCCAGATGCCCTCAAAGTATTGTCATTTTAAAACTAAAAACCAAATATTCCCATTCTAGGCTTTAAGAAAATCCTTTGAACAAGAAGGAAAAGGAGCTTACTCTGTGCTTCCTCTTAGATTTTCTTTCTAGCCAGCATCCTAAACACTCTGTCAGCTACAACAGGTCCCTAGGAAGGATGCACAAGGAGTCTCAGAAGTGAGACGCAGGGAAGGAGCCCGGGAGCTCAGTGAGACTAGCAGCTGCCACCCAAGAATGGAGGTCCCTAGAGAGAACTGTGTTGTACTTGTGGAGGAGAGAGAAGGTCACGTGGGCAGTCAGTCCACCTGCAACCACACACGAAAAATACATCCTTAACCACTGTTAGCAAGAAAGGAACGAGCCAGCATCTGGTAGTATTGTATTTAGCTAGTTAGTCTTTCTAGGTGCCTCAGCCTTCAAATTAACTGGATTTAGCAAGAAATTATCAGACATGCCTAAGCTCCTTCTATGGGTTGGGTGCTAGGAATAGAAAATTGAATAAGCCAGCCTCTGCCCTTAAAAAGCTAGAAGAATCACAGGTATATGCACCCAGCTCCAGAGATCAGGCAAGCAGAGCTTATCACGTGATAGAGTTCCTCTAGGTCTACATGGCCGTCTCTATAGGAAACGTTGACCTCTTCACAGGCAGGACCGTGTGGCATCCTTCCTTGTGCTCTCAGCAGCTTTCAGAGTCTGGTGCAGAGCAAGACCCCATGAATATTTGCCAGGTAAATAAAGGGACAAAGTAGGAATTGATTCCTCCAATGCATCTATTCCACAAACATCTCTTCTTTAATGGGTGCTTGAAAAACATCTCAAACTTACTAATAGAAAGGAGATGAACTTGTGTCCCTGAAGCCAGTCACGTTTTGCTTGGCTTGTGTTGTGCATTTTAATCAATGTTTTCACAGCTCTGCTTATACCCTAAGGGAGGACTTCTTGTGAGCAAATTTTGAAAAGGAATAATGAAATATGTGAATGAGAAAAAATGAAGATGCATGGACAAAGGGAAATACAGTTGTCAGAAGCAAGAAAAAGAACCAGAAGTGCAATTTTAAATCCTTCTGGTTAACTGAGTCTATTAAATTCTAGTAAAACCTCTAAATTCTAGAGCTCTGATTTCTCCCCAGACCTCAATTCTCTTCCCATTGAACCTTGCTTGTGATATCGCTTGTGGTAGTTTAAAATGTCCACAAGTTCCTTGACATTCCCTTCAAAATATGGAGCTTAGTTCTCCAAACTCCTTTTGAGTTTGGGCTGGGCTTAGTGATTCACTTTGAACAAATAGAACAAAGTGTGGGCACTCCGGTGGATACAGTCAGTTGAGTGTCTTACTCTTGGTTTTGGCTCAGGTCATGATCTCAGAGTCATTAGATCGAGCCCCACTCTGGCTCTGCCCTCAGCATGGAGTCTGCTTAAGTTTCTCTTTCCCTCTCCCTCTGCACCTTTCCCCCTGTGCACTCATGCACCCTCCATCTCTCTTCTTCTTTCTCTAATAAATAAATCTTTTTTTTTTAAAGATTTTATTTATTTATTTGTGAGAGAGAGCAAAAGAGTGAGCATAGGCAGGCAGAATGGCAGGCAGAGGCAGACAGAGAAGCAGGCTCCCCGCCAAGCAAGGAACCTGATGCGGGACTCGATCCCAAGACACTGGGATCAGGACCCGAGCTGAAGGCAGCTGCTTAACCAACTGAACCACCCAGGTGTCCCACTAATAAATAAATCTTTTTAAAAATAAACAGAATAAGTGGAAGTCATAGTGGTCACTTTAAAGATTAGGTCATAAAAGGTACTGTGGCCTCCTCCTTGTTCTCTCTCTCGCCACACCTCTTCTTCTTCTGTGCTTCACTTCTTCCCTTCTTCGGGAGGAAATCCAGCTGCCATGTCATGAGAACCCTTCGCAGGTGAAGAACCACACATTCTCCCAACAGCCAGTGAGAACCTGAGGCCCCCGGTCAACAGCCACGTGTGTGAGCCATCTTATAAGTGGATCCCTTGCAAACCCCATTAAGCCTTGAGATGACTGCAGTCCCAGCCAAGAGCTTAATTCCACCTGAGGAGATACCCCAAGTAAGAATCACCCAGCTAAACTATTCCCAAATTACTGACCCTCAGAAACTGTAAATGTTAGTGTTTTTTTAAGTTGCTATGTGTTGGGGTAATTTGCTAAGGAGATAGATAATTACCGCATTGTTCTACTCCTCCAAGCCCCATTCTATTCCATACTCTTTGCCTCATCTCCATCCCCAATGCATTGGGTTCTTCAAAAATGGAAGGATTACCCTTGTAGCATAGAAAGAAGGCATTCATTCATCCTAGAACGTAGTCTTTCAGAGTCTGGTGCAGACCAACCGCTCCCATTTATAGAGTTTTCCCACTCTTTACCAATCCTCAACTTATCTTCTCCAATTACCAAAGGAATATGAAGAAAGATCTTTTTGTGACAGTCCATGTTCCTTAGGGACATATTCATCCCTTCACCAAGGATCTGGTCAGGGTCTTGCCTTTTCTTCTTCACAGTGCATAGACCACCCTTTAAGATAAGCCACATTTTTCCATTTCTATGTCCTATCACAAGGGACACAGCCCTCAAGATAATTTCTCTTTAGGCTTTGGGCTAACTTTCTTCCAGCAGTGTTGTATGATAAATCATAGGCAAACTGGTAGTTACTGTTTAAGAACATGAATAGTAAAAGATTTTAATGCTTACTTGTATTCCTTGTTCTAGAAACATGGGTGACCTTCTTTATCCCTCTGCTAAGTTTAACTAGGAGATGTCACATTCAGAACAACTCAACAGCTAAATTCAGTTATGGTGATGTAAACTGAAAAGCTCTTTCCATATAGATGATTTATTTTCTCCTGAAGTGATTCTGTGTGTGTGTACCAGAGATCTGATAGGCACCTCAGAAATACGAAATGACTGAAGGAAATTGGAGTCCATTCTTGAACTGATTTTATTAATAAAAGATTTTGTCAAACACTGCTGACTTGGGTGCCCTCCCACCATGAAGATGATTTGCCTCTACCACCACCTCGTGCTTCCTCTTGCTTTGTAGGACAGTGTCACCTCTTTGAAGTCTGTAGAAGAGATTAATGGATCAAACACTCCTTAAATCACTCTGGCTTGGATTTGGTATCCAGAAAATAGAGAATCTTTTGACAATGTCTGAAAGCATTGTTTGGGCAACATTGAAGGAATCTTGGGGTTAACTGCAAGCATACAGATTTCCTAACTCATGATGTCATGTTAGCTGACAGGCTTCTCCTGTTAAATTGTAGATAGATTACATAGAGATTAGATGTATTCTGCAAATTTGGGATACTGTACATTGAATCAGTCTCTCATACTGATTCAATTTCTTTCATTTTAAACAAACAGAAATTGATTGACAAAACAATATGAAGCATAGAGAAGATTTATTGCAGTGGCTTGTGATGAACCCTCATAGGTGATACTGATGAAACTATAAAGAGGTATAAGATAGTCTCAAATAAATTTATGGGTAAATGGTCTATTTAAAGGATGAGGGTGATTTAGAGTCTGGCACTAATTTTTTTAATTTAGTGCTATGGATAGTAACCATATTTTTTCACTGCCCCTTGATATCTACTGTGTAAATATTAAACAAATAAAATCTTTGACTTGACGCTTTCTAACAATGTGGGTACAGATTGGTTCAGTTACCTACAGACCATCATATTTATAGACAAGCTCCAGACCAAAAAGTAGCTTGGATAAATTCCCCTAACTTCAAATCAGAGAAATATAGGATCTGCATTTTGGACATGATCTCATGAGCAAATTAGTGCTAAAGAAAGTGAACATGAAAAGATAGAAACTCCATCTGAGCCAGCCTTGAGCAGTTACAGATTGCTCTAGGCTCTGTGCATTGACTAGACCTGGACGGTAATTTTATCCCTTCCTCTTCAAAGGGATTCTCTAAAGATCTGTGAGACTATAGTTAAAAGTAATTTAAACCATTTGTTGGAAGGCTCTGTACTCAGGAATCACGTGTTAAACTTACATGAAAAAGGCGAGGAAGTATAATAAAGTATGTGGGAAAAGCCTCAGATGAGACGTGGGTCCTGGTTCTAATCATGCCAATATCTTTCCATTTGGGCATCAGCTTTCTTATCAGTAAAATGAGAGTTTGGGATTATATTGAGGTTTTATGTACTTGGTGTATAAGACTCGGTGGGAAATGGGTAAGCATTTTAATAATTGTGCATTTACTTTAATACATATTAGAAAAACATAACTAGAACTTCAAGGTGATGATTTCATGGACATAATTTAGGCAAGGCTAGAGTAGACTTCACCTATTGAAGTAAAAGAACTGTTTCAATTACAAGATGTATTAAGTAAGTAATGATACAATACAGAAATGACAGATTGTAGTTGCGATCAAATGACTCAAGTTTAAGAAATACTTGGATTGATGATTGTGAGGTCCAGTATTAGTTAGGGTAATACTAATAGCTGTAAAATACTCCCCAAAATGCAGCTGCACAAACCAAATAGTTTATTTCTTCTGTTAAAAATTAAAGTGCTAGACTAGCAGGCAACTCTGCTCCATGCCATCATTCAGAGACCCAGGTTCCTGGCAGCTTGTTTCTCCCTAGTTCCTTAGGGTGTTATCTTCACCCGCATGGTCAAAGCCAAGCCGCAAATGTCATCTTCCTCCACCCCACACCAGGGGAAAGAGCTTTTGGAGGAAGCAGGCCCACCTTCCTAAAAGCTCCAGCCCAGATCTTATCTGCTCACATGCCATTAGCTGAAGCTGAGTCAGACACATTACATCACCACCACTTCCCATTCCTCAAACTGCAAGGGAGGCTGGGAAATGGCCACAGTTCTATCCCCACAGAAGAGAGGAGAGGATGTTTTGACTGACAGCTAGCAGTCTCTGCCACAGGCACCCTCCAGCTCTGAAATCTGTAGGAAAATCAGAACACCTTTTCCTCTTCTCTCTCCCTGTCTCTCTGCCTTTGTCTCTCTGTCCATTTCTCTCCCTTTCTTCCTCCTTCCTTTCTCCCTCTCTTCTGGATTTCTTTTACTTTTGGAGCAGTCACTAAATAGCTTTCTAAGAACTTTATTTCTATAAGAAGAATAATGTAATACTATTTCTCTGGAATATTCAAGACCCCATCTCTTGTATAACAGTGTTGCCCCATATACACCAATAAATGGTGCTGCCCCATACTAACAACAACATCCTGTAATGTTGAATATTACATTCCCAGTTGATTGGAAAGGAATAAAAATAAGATCTGAAGGTTAAAATTTTATTTTTGTCAAATAATGGAAGTCAGGGATTAAAATAGGTCTGTCCTTAGTTCTATATTTAAGTCAGGAGAGCTATCTGCCCATTTTGGTTTTGACTTTTTATAAAATAAAATCTAAGTCCTGAATGATGAGAGACATCTCTTTTCTGATGACACTTAAACAGTGCCTTGGTTTAATAAGTTGAACATCAAACACACAACCATACAGAGTTCAGGGGAGAATAAGTAAACTCTCTGTGGGCAAAGTAACAACTTGGTTCAGTTGGTTATGCATCTCCCTTTGGCTCAGGTCATGATCCCAGGGTCCTGGGATCAAGCCCCTCTTCAGGGTCTCTGCTCAGTGGAAAGCCTGCTTCTTCCTTTCCCTCTGACCCTCTCCCAGCCCCACTGGTGCTCACTCTCTCACTCTATCTGAAATAAATAAAATCTTTGTAAATAAATCAATACATACATACATACATCCTACTGATTAAGAAAGCAGTCCTTTTCCATGAAGGTAGTCAGTTCTATATCTTCTATCCAAATGATCAATCATTAGTCTCTTAGATCTTGCATTAGTCAAGATTCTGATTCTCCAAAGAAACAGAATCAGTAGGATATATAAAGATAAAGGAAGAGAGAGAATGATTTATTATAAAGAATTGGCTCACATGCTTATGGAGGATACAAGTCCCACAGGGTGGTGCTGCAAGCTGGAGACCCAGGAACCCTCGTGGTGAAGTTCCAGTCCTAATCCAAAGACCTAGGGACCAGAAGAGCTGATGGTATAATTCCTGTCTGAGGACAGAAGACCAATGTCCCAGCTCATTCAGACAAGGAGAGGGAAGAATTCTCCCTTCCTTGACCTTTTTTTTCTATTCAGACTCTTAGCAGATTAAATGATGCCCACCCACATAAAAGACAGATGTCTAATTTAGTCTTCCAGTTCAAATGTTAATCTCATCTAGAAACACTCTTGCAGACATACCCAGAAATAATGTTTAACCAAGTATTTGGGCACCTCATGACCAAGTCAAATTGACACATAAAATTGGGCATCACAGATCCTAATGATGGTCCCAGAGTTCCCCAGTCTTCTCTGGAACTTCCGTTACTGTCCTGTGAGAGATGGCACAGGCCGTGTTAGAGTTTGTACCTGTACCAGGGATTCATAGGGCCCATCCCATCACTACAGAGGAGCTGAAATTCAGGGACACTAAAGAATTTGCCCAGGCACGCACAGCTGATGACTGTCAGGAAGAATTAGAACCCACATTTACACATTCTCTTGGAGCTATTCTCCCCCCCCCCACCCTTGGAGCTATTGATAGAAGGAGGAAATTCTTTTTTGTTTGTTTTGTTTGTTTGTTAATTTTATTTTATTTTTTCAGTGTTCCAAGATTCATTGTTTATGCACCACACCCCATGCTCCATGCAGAAGAAGGAAATTTTTAGTTTGGATAGTAAACAATATTAAAAATTAATTGAACTTGAAATTTGGTTCAGAGATGTAATTTTTTCATTACATCAGATTTCTTTTATTAATATGTTGATTTTATAATATTAAAAATTAATTGAACTTGAAATTTGGTTTGGAGATGTATATTTTTCCTTACATCAGATTTCTTTTATTGATGTGTTGATTTTAATTTATATTAAAACTCCTTGTTATTCTTTGAGATACACACCAGCCCCTGACAAGGGCAGCCACCTTTAATAGACCAAGAGGGCTGGAGGCCTGAACAGAGAGTAAGTAAAAGGCAGAGAGGTGTTAAAATATAGCTCAAGTTGAAGGTGTTAACACATACATGAGCCACATTCAAATAATTGGAGGTGAATTTGATTTCCTGTGAAATGCTGAATAGCATGATGAAATCTGAGAATAAATGGATAAGTAAATAACCTTAAGTTAAGCCCCCAAATCAAAATGTTATGGCTCTTAAACACTAGTTGCTTCCTATATCAAAAAGCTTGGATAGTCACAGAAAGGGGATGAGTGGTCAAATATTCTGCTCCTGTGTCCTCCACCGTTCTAGAGAGCAAATGCTAACATACACAATACAGACTGATTACCGGAGCGGATGGCAGAAGGGAAATAGAGCATTTGATCCTTAAACCTAAATGTGAAAAAAGATTTCATTTTCACCGAGTAAGTGAAACCAATCCGAATGTATTTCCCCCAGTTAAACCCAGGTGTGCTTCTGTGATAGAAATGGGTTGTTTATTGAAGCCATTTATGCAGCCCCCAAAGTAAAGAACACTTTTGAGAAAACTACATTTGAAGTTAACCGCTTCCTTTTCTAAATCATTTCCTAAGACTCACTTGGTCTTCAGAGGATAGTCTTCCATCATTTTTTTTTTTTTTTATATTAAAGCATTTAGTTTCTACTTATAGTAGACATTGGATTGTGAGCATCAGATTTAAAATTCACCTTATACATGAGTGCTGTGAAGTGTGTAAACCTGGCGATTCACAGACCTGTACCCCTGGGGATAAAAATATATTATATGTTTATAAAAAATAAAAAATTTAAAAATTAAATAAAAAATAAATAAAATTCACCTTATACATTAGGTTTTATCTTTAACTGGCCAGGTGGCAATAATACAGTATGGTCTTCAAAACTGGAATTACATTTTTTATTGGAGAAGTTTGATTTTTTATTTTTATTTAAATAAATATTTTTATAAATAAATTTTATATTTTTTATATTTTATATTTTTATTTATATTTGTATTTTATATTTTATATTTTTATTTTATATTACATTTTATATTAAACTTTATTTTATGTTTATATTTATATTTATTTTTATATTTTATAAATAAATTTATTAAATAAATTTTTATAAATATTTTATAAATACATTTTTATAAAATATTTATATAATTTTTTAATTTATTTATATTTTATTTTTTATTGGAGAAGTTTGGTTTTATGGATCCATCAAATCACAGTGATTGTTTTGATCAATAATAAGAATTATACTCCTGGGACGCCTGGGTGGCTCAGTTGGTTAAGCGGCTGCCTTCAGCTCAGGTCATGATCCCAGTGTCCTGGGACTGAGTCCCACATTGGGCTCCTTGCTCAGCAGGGAGGCTGCTTCTCCCTCTGCCTCTGCCTGCCACTCTGTCTGCCTGTGCTCGCTCTCGCTTCTCTCTGTATGACAAATAAATAAATAAAATCTTTTTTAAAAAATAATAAGAATTATACTCCATTCAATCTAAGGTTTTTGCATTCTTCAGGTTGCCTGGGATGGTTGAGAACACACACACACATTTACATACACAGACACAAACACATATACAAAACACACACAAATTTACACACACCACTACAAATGTAGGTAGAAGTTCTGCCTTCTGCAGGCAAGGACCCTCAAGCATAATGGAACTGAAGTGGCTACCTAAGCAGAAACAGATGCAGCTTCTCAGTCTAGCTTCCTCTGGCCCCAGAGCCCCTAACAGGGATGTGCCCCTATTGTTGACACTAACTCCACAAGGCAGTCTTCTTATACTTGGGCTTTGCGTCATTACTCAAGAAGAGCTTACTTACATAGTCTATCCTGAGGCCATTTCGTTCTCAGGTTGAATGCCAGTGTCGGGAAAGATGGGGCCTCATGCTGTGTGTCCACTGAGGAAGGGGAAGAAAAAATATTAGCTCAATATCGCCAAACACAACCTGTACTTCTAGCTCTGGGCTTTCCAGAAAGCCTACATTATTCCATAAACATAATTCTAACTTTTACCAAAATTCAAAAGTATATATGGACTTTGAGAAAATAGCAGAAGGAAAGGCAAAAGTATCGACAAAGATTAATAATGTATCTCTAGATGGTGAGATTGAGAGATTATTAATTTTCATTGGCAATTTCAACATTTTTTCAAGTTATCTATAATGAAAATGTATTGATTTCATAAACATAAAATAAAGTTGCTTGGTTTTGTATCAGGTAATAGTCAAGAAAGTTGGGTTGTAATTCTCTTCTGCCACTGGAACTACCTGGGAACTACCATTGGAACTACCTGGGAAGTTTCCAGAAAAGCCTGATGCCTGTGTCCCACCCCCCAAAAGACTGTGATTTCCTTGGCCTTGGCTGTGGCCTTTGTCTGTTTGAAAGGCTCCACAGGTGACTGCGAGACAAGTTAGGGAGTCTCTGGATTCCAAGATTTCTGAGGCTTTCCCCAGCAGAGATGGTCTTCGAGTCTCTGATTCTTTGCCTTTGCCCAGGGCTGTCTATCCATGAGTATCGGTTCCATTTTTAGCAATTGATAAGAAAGAATATTCTAAAACTTCCCTAAGCGACCCATTTTGATGCCTTGCAATAGTGTTAATCAGAATATATTTTCTTTGTATCTAAATTCCTGCTGGGGCAGTTTAAACCAAGATGGGAAAAGAGAACATCTAGTTATGACTGGATTTGTTGTTAAATTACTCGCATGAACTTACATCACCAGCTTTGGTCACTTTCAGCATATAACGAAATTCTCTCATTACCAAATCTTTATCTAACAAGCTCCTTGTCAAGGTTCTAACAGTGAGAGAGAAAAGCAAGTTTACTTACTTCTATTATTCCCAGACTATACTTTCCAGTTTCTGCCAAAATCATTTCTAGGTCCAGTTTGCTGTAAAGCTCTTAGGGATAGTATATTTTCAATCTTTTAATTTTTTTTAAATCTGGGAATAATGATTTCAGAGAGAATATATCACTAGGATTAAAGTGCTTTTTTAAAAGATGGGCCATCATGTTCCTCCTTACCTACTATATATTTGTCTTTTCAGGTTTTTTCTCATCTCTATCTGTCCTTTATCATCTTAGCTGGCCACTGGATTATATATTTTACTATATTCTTCCATTTGCTTTAATATATTTTATTATTGGTTGAATATTCCTGTAATCTTCTTTTTTGCTTTCCTTAGCCTTCTTCCCAGATTTTCTCTATCACTCTTCAGTGTTTTTCTCCCCCTTATTAGTATACTTATTGAAGTTAACACATTTCAACAAAACGAATTACAAGGGATGTGTCACAAGACACATTCTGGGCAGACGCACATTCAATGCAAATGGCTAAAAATACTGTACCATTTACAAAATAATTCTACCCTACATGGAAAAAAATATGGCTGGACACTCTTTACAGCCGTAACCAGAATTCAAGAAGGATAAATGACCTGAGCAATAGCCCTCTTTTTGAATTTTTTAAAAATAGTTTCCAGCTTTAGCTCTTCACCCTAGCTCCAAAGTGAACTTTGTTCTTTATATATTTATGACCATTCAAATGTGAAAGTTTCTTGCATCTTGCTCTGCCCGTTCATTTGCAAATGAAATGAGAAATAGTCCACTGCCCTGGTTCCAGAACTCTGGTTCTAGCGTCCCAATGAAGTCGGAGCTGCACGGCAGGGCCTGGCTGCGCATCACAGCTGTGCCGTGTCAGTCTTTGCAGCAGGCCAGATGCCGCAGCTCCGCAAAGTTGACAGTGCGTGTGTAGTACAGTCTCATTGTTAAACATGAGACTGAGCAGCAGTGCCATCCAGTCGAAATTTTCCAACTCGTTGGACTTGATGATTTTTACAGGATCTTTGAAATATCTTCCAAAGAACAGGCGCATTTTACATAAGTCCACTTAACGATGCTGACTGCCAAGGAACGGTTGTGATAGGACTTTAACCACACTCTATGCCTATTATCTCCTCTACATCAGTGATATCTAAATTGTTTCTGTGGTGAAATGGTGATGTTTCTAAAGCTTTATCAAAGGAGGTTTCTCGTGTAGAAAATATGAATGTGAAATATGCAGAACAGAAAGCATCTTCTGCTTCGGGAGCTTAAGCACAGGGAGAGCGCTCTGGGCACAGGGCCTGCTTGCTCTGTGGGTTTGATGAGCTAACCATAAACCTGCCCGTGGAGTCTGAGGGGAATACATAAGCGAAGGGAGAACCACTTAAAGTCATCCAGGAAGTTGAAGTGATCCTCACAAATTGAATCATTCAATTATTTGTTTAAGAAGCATGACTTTATTTGTTTGTTTAAAAAATGACTCTCATTGTGAGACCCTATGTGAGGCACAGAGATAGCAAAATGGGAGATGCTACCCTACTACCCCTGCCCTCAACTTGCTCAAATATCTGGGGGAATAGAAAAATAACTAACAATCCTGGGGCACCCGGCTGTCTCAGTTGGCTGGGCATCTGCCTTCGACTCAGGTCATGATCCCAGGGGCCTGGGATTGAGCCTCACATCAGGCTCTCTGCTCAACGGGGAGCCTGCTTCTCTCTGCCCCTCGCTCTGCTCGTGCTCCCTTTCTCTCTCTCTCTTCAAATCAATAAATAAAATAGTAAGAATCCTAACTGGCATATTAAGTACTAGAATACAGGTAAGCCCCTGGTCCCCCGAGGGCATATGGAAGGGAGACTTACCCTGCACAGCAGGCATAGAGGAGGTTTCTCAAGAGCAGGGATACCTCTCACAGTTAGAAGAGGGAGTGGGAGCAGAAGGAAGAAGGCATTAAAAGCAGAGGGAAGAAAACATGTAAATGCACAGGCATGGGTAAGCATCTGGCATACTGAAGTCCTGCAGGTGTCACCAGGTTTGCTAAGAATATAGTCTGAGATGGAGGAGGGATAGGAGATGTGGTGAAGAGGCAGGCGGAGAAGACAGAAGCCAAATAGATCACTCGTGCTTTCCTTCCGCATATTTGTATGGAATGTGTATTGTGCTCCAAGTGATGCAGGCTTTCACCTGCCTCCCAGGCCTCACCTTCCCAGTCTTCTTTGCTGGCTTATCCATTTGTATCTTTCTTCTGAGTAGTACAGAGCCCCAGGACACAGCCCTTGATCCTCCTCTCTTCTCCAGCTACATTTTCTCCTTCATCATCTCTTTCAGTCTGTGGATTTAAATATCACTTATAACCTGATGGCTCCCATCTGATTTTTCTGCCTTGACCTCTCCCCCAGAGACTCAAAACTGAATGTCTAATTACCTACTGATACTACCACTTGGGTTTTAGTATCCATTGTATACCTAACATACCTAAAACTGAACTCTTGATTCCCATTCCAAACCAGTCCCTATCCCATGGCAGTAATAGCACCACCATCTGTTCAGACAGAAATCCTAGAAAATGCTCTTCCTTTCCCTATCACCCCACAGTCAATTCAGCATCAGGTCCCATTGAAGCAACCTCCAGACTAAAAAAATCCCGTCTGTTATCTCTCCTTCTCAAACCTGCCTTCACACCAACAGCATCCCTGGCCCAAGCCTCAGCCACAGCCTCCTTCCTTGTCTCCCAGCTTCCAGGCTTGCTCTCCTAGAGAACTCCATATTCTCTTCTCAAGGGGGTACATCCACTCCTATTACTTCCTACTAATACTGGCAGTTAAAATCTGCCAAAACAAAATGAGATGCAAAGGCCCAGGGACGTGATTGGCTCCTGCCATCATTCCCTCTCCTCCCTCCTCCCCACACCATGGTCATTCTTGACGCACTGACTTTTCTGTCCCTTATCTTCCCAAACTCACTTCCTTGTCCATATTCTCTGCCCAGAATGCTCTTATCCAGACTGTTTAGGTCTCAGCTCATATGTCACCCGCTTTGAGAGGTCTGCCTTCATCACCTTTTCTAAGAGAAGTCTTCCATAATTGTCCTGAGTAAGCATTTCTCGACATGCTAATAACTATCCGAAATTATATTATTTATTTATTTATGTTTTTCAGTTATTATATCCCTCCACCAGACAGGAAACTGCATGAGACTAAAGACTTTGTCTTGTTTACTGTTGTATCTCTACTCATAGAATGGCACACAGATATATAATCACAAACTATGATTGCAAATGTAGGAAAAGTACAGAAGTTATATGAGTTTATATGACATTGGAAAATAGAATTCAGCCTTTATTCAATGTACCCAGAAAGTCCTGTTTATCCTCTTCAGTGTAAGACATTAGCACAATAGCATAATTTGATAGTCTAGCAGTCATTTGTACATCTCTGCCTCTTTTCTTTAGGAAAACTTGATCAAGTGACAATGTTTATGACTTTGCAAAAGCTTGACTGGGGTATCCCATTTATTTTTTGAATGTAATTTTTGGATGGTAAACACAGCCAGTATTGTTTGTCACCATTCGAAAAACATGATGCTGAATTACACTATATTCAAAGAAAAAAAATTACAAAAGCCTAGGCAATTAAGTCTTTATGATTAAGTTATGCAGTTGCATTTTAATTTATACCTGATTCTGTAAATAAATTTGGATAATCTTTTTGAAACTGGAATTTCTTCCAAATTTAGGATTTTAGGTCAAATACTTATGTTTCCTTACCTCAAGGCAAAAGGATAAGGAAAATCAGTATCATTACATCATAATACATCATAACCCAGAATGAATCCCCACCTCTTCTACCAGAAAGAGTGTATTTTCTCCTCTCAAAGGAGAAAGTCTCTCCTTCAACAAGATTATCAGATTTTAGATTTGCTGAATAGCTTAGAGGCTAGGGTCTCCATAACAACCAATATTAACAACCTATGTTAGAAATTTTTTTCTCCTTAAAAGCCTGTCATTAGGGAGTAAGGTACATCAGAACAGTGAGGGAGGAAACTAATATTTTTAAAATATATATGAAGTGCTTTCTTCTTAGTGAAATGAATCAATACATTGATTAAGTTATTTATTTTTCAAATCCTTTATTCTGAGATACCTTCATTGCTATTACCCTACCATACTATAACATTATTAAGCATCTGTTATTTGTCAAACTTCTATTAAGTTTTGCACATAGGCTATCTCACTTAATCCTCAAAATAAACCTGAGAGTTAAATAGCAACAATCCATTTACAGATGAATAAATTACCCAAAGGTACACATTAATACATTAGCAAGTAGCAATAATCAGGATTCAAACCCAAGCCTTGAAGCACCAAGGACAGTGATTTTCTGTACAAAATGTTGCCTTCTCCGGAGAGATTTTAAGCAAAATTTTCCAAGTTTAATAACAGAAGTGGACCTAGTATCTAAATATTTTAATTCCCATGGAAAGTTATACAACTTATCAGAAGCCAATGAATTTATGGCTTTAAGAAAAGGGATTGTTAACACTCTTCAAAAAAAAAAAGCTATAACAAAGAGCTCCATTATTCTTTATTATTCTTTAATATAGTTGAAGTTGGAGTCATGTGTTTTAAGTATATATTAATAGGTAGAGGCAGCTCCGGTGCCAACACCCAAATTAAATGCAATTTAAGGGAAATTTAATTTTCTGAATTCTGGATTTTATTTCCCTGTTGTTAATCTGCCCTTAATTCTGTCTCAAACTATTATGGGAATAATCAAAGAAGTCAGATATGGGTGGAAGAAAGTAATGGTCAGTACTGGATAATAGAAATGAGTGCCACTAAAATGCCAGAAACTTTGAAGAATTTCTAAAAATATTTTAAGACTATTCTTGAAAGAAAACACATACTGTCTTTATTAACAATTTGAGTCTAAAAACTTGACTTTTCAGCCAACACAGGAAGGACAAGGTAGAGGTAGAAAGGAGTAAAAGAGAAAATAAATCTCTCACCTTAAATGAAGGAATTCAGTATAATATTTATTGTTGAATCAATAGAGAAATGAAAGATCAAAATTGTTTTTAATTGAATGGTAACTACCTAATACAATAAAAATTAATGAAATACTATCAAATTAATAAAGGACAAAAAAGCAGAGGAAAAAACTTGTCAAAGTGGCAAATGATGGCAAAAAGAATAAAAGTAAGTCCTTTTAGGGCGCCTGGGTGGCTCAGTGGGTTAAGCCGCTGCCTTCGGCTCAGGTCATGATCTCAGGGTCCTGGGATCGAGTCCCGCATCGGGCTCTCTGCTCAGCAGGGAGCCTGCTTCCCTTCCTCTCTCTCTGCCTGCCTCTCTGCCTACTTGTGATCTCTCTCTGTCAAATAAATAAATAAAATCTTTAAAAAAAAAAAAAAAGTAAGTCCTTTTATGTCAGTATTCACAATAAACTTAAATTCTTCTGTTAGAAAGCAAAGATACTCACACAGTCTCCAAAATAAAATACAACTCAATGTTTTCAAAAGAAATACAAACAAAATTATACAGAAAAATTCATAACACTGAATTGAGCAAAGGTATATTAGACACATTACCAAATAAAGTAGAATACAAACCAAAAGGAATTAAAAGGAATATAAAGGACAGATTATATTGATTAAGGGTAAATTTTACATTGATAATATAATGGAAAATACAAAGTTAGAAGTACAATGTAAGTTCTGTAATACAGTAGAATATATACCCTCTGACACTTCTATAAATATTTAATATTAACATATAAATGCAGATATTAAATATTAAAATCATTTTTTAATGTGTGAGTTAGCTTGAAAGAGAGCAAGAGAAATCCTTAGAATCCAAAGCTATGAAGCAAGAACATAAATTCTAAGTATAAATAAGCACTAACACTAGCAGCTACCTTAATTGTCTGCTAATCCCTTTACCTGAAGGTATGAATTTTAAGTCCTATGATGATAATAGACAAAATATTGAGCCCCAAAAAAGTGAGGAGTAAAGTTTTTAAAAGGCTAGAGTCCTTAAAGGGCCACATTTCAATGAAGAGGGGAAAATGTGTATAAGTTACTAGTAATAGATAAGGATGCATTAATACACTAGAAACTTTGATGAATTCTATAAAAATATAGTTAGTTACTCAGGGGATAGTCTAAGAGAATTTGGAACAATGCTATAATTCATACAACTTGCATCGTCCTAAAAATCTCAAGCAAAGAATTCATTTTGAAGCAGCCCCTCATGGTAGTACCTACAGCTGCCTGCTGAAAACACACACACACACACCCCAAACACAAATGTATAAATAAACACACATACATACATAAACACGTACACATTCTCCCTCGAGGAACACTTTTTAAATCATCTCAAGATATTTTCACAGATGAACTTACAAAAATATGTAAGTTCAAAATCAGATATCTTAAAACACTTAAGAAAGGAAACCATGAGTGAAAGTCAAGAGAAGCAACAAATAGAAAGATCGGACCTCAAAGTCTTGAGAAGTATTAGACATAGAATATAAAAGAATGTTTAATATATTTAAATAAACAAAAGGGAATTTAAAGCATAACTAAAGATAAATGACTAGCAAAAATAACTGGGCAAACTTAGGAAATAGAACTTTTAGAAAAAATATAATAAAAATTATAATTGAAGTTTAAAGTTTTGTGTTGTTCAGAGGGAAGGTGAACATATTTATTAACTTTTAGACTTTTGTTACAGAAGTACATTAAATTAATTTATATAAGATACACCTAAAATATAAGGACACAAAAAGGCTGAAAGAAAAATTATGGAAAATATATGCCAGATAAGCCAAAGGAAAGCTGGCATGGTTATTAGTATCAGATAAAAACAGACAAACAAATAACTCCCCAAACAAACAAACAAACCTTAAAACAAAAGGGATTCCTAACTAATAATAAAGGCTTTAATTTGCAAGAAGATAAAACTTCCTGCATGTGACTAAAAATTTGTATGTGACTAAAAAGATATATTCAAAATATATAAAGGAAAAGTGGACAAAACTATGAGGCCAAGTGAATAAATTTACCATAATTTCTTACTTCTGTAAGAAATTAAAATCATGCAAAGGGATCAGTAAGTAGAAATAAGAAGATTTAATTTAATAGACATATATAAAATGTTGTGTACAGAAACTGCAGAATATACATTATTTCCAACTACACTGGGAATAGTTAACAAAATCACTCATGCTATATAGCAAGTCTCAATGTATTTCAAAGGATTAGTTTAGTGTAAATCACGTTTTCTGACTGCAATACAATACTCCATATATTTGGTCATTTAAAAACACACTTCAGAATAACTCATAGTCTCAAAAGAAATGTTGGAAATTAATAAACCCTTATAAATGAATAATGCCAAAATGCTATAACATGAAAGTTATAAAATGTAGATAAAACAATACTTCAAGAACACTAGATACTCTTGGGGTGCCTTGGCGGACCAGTTGGGTTAAATGTCCAACTCTTGATTTCGGCACACATGATGATCTCAGGGTCATGGGACTGAGCCCCAGGTGAGTCTCTGTGCTCAATGGGGAGTCCCTTGAGATTCTCTTCCTCTCCCTTTGCCCCACACCCTTCTCTCTCTCTCAAATAAATAAGTACAACTTTTAAGAAAAACTACTAGATACTCTTCAATATTTATATTAGAAGACTGAACATTGTAGTTTAAGCATCAATTTAAGATACCTAAAAAATTAAGAAACAGGGCGCCTGGGTGGCTCAGTGGGTTGAGCCGCTGCCTCAGCTCGGGTCATGATCTCAGGGTCCTGGGATCGAGTCCCGCATCTGAGCAGAGAGCCTGCTTCCCTCTCTCTCTCTCTCTCTCTGCTTGCCCTCTCTGCCTACTTGTGATCTCTCTCGGTCAAATAAATTAGTAAAATCTTTAAAAAAAAAAAAGTTAAGAAACAAACAATTAACTCAAAGAAAATGAGAATAACAAAACTATAAGCTTAGCAGAAAATAATAAACTAGAAAACAAAGATGTAATAAAGTACAAAAAAGCCAGTCTTTTTTAAAGACTAATAAAATTAACAAATTTCTGATAGTTGAATTTTTAAAAAAAGAGAAAAGACACACATAAATACTATTAGAAGTTGAAAGAGAGCCATTAGCCATTAGACCTAAAAGTAGTAAAAAAAAAAAAAAAAATTCAAAAGTTGAAAAATTTAGAGAAATGGAATAATTCCTAGTAGAATATAATTTACCAGTACTGACTCAAGAAGACATATGCAACCCAAACAGTCCTATTACCATTAAATAAAGTGAATCATTAAAAATCTTCTCATCAACCAGAGACAATTTTCTACAAGGAACATGTATGTGGGGGGAAAGAATGCTAGCTTCATTAGTTGCCCCTGTGGCAAGAATTGTTTAGTTGTCTAAACAATAATACTCACTGCTGACATAGAATGTTTATACAGTATTTCTGAAAGGCAATTTCACAATACATATCAAAAGCTTCAAAATGTTTGTGCCTTTTGATCCAGCAAGTCCTTAACAATCCTAAAGAAATAACTGCTCATGTGCAGTAAAGATACATGCCTTAGGGTATCCGGTGCAAATTTTCATAATAGCATAAATAGGTGAAGGTAAAATGTATTAAGATAAATCTATGTCATGGGATATTTCAGGGCCATTAAAATGATATGCTATGTATTTAACAACATGTAAATATGTTCATAATAAAAGGCTACACAACCACATGTACAGTAAGGTTTCTTTCACAAGTAAATAATAAAATACTTGTAATTGCTAACACGTAGTGAGCATTTATTATGTTCCGGCTACTCTGCTAAGTATTTTATAAGTATCATGAAATAAACTCTTCACAACTATCCTTTGAGTGCTGCCTGGATTGCTTAGTCCATTAAGCATCCGACTCTTGATCTCTGCTCAGGTCTTGTGAGTTCAAGGTTGTGAGTTCAAGCCGGGTGTTGGAATCCATGTTGGGTGTGAAGCCTACTTTAAAAAAATAAAACAAAACAAAAAACAACTATCCTATGAAGTAAATGCTTTAACTTCTTTTTATAAATGAGAAATCTGGAACTCAGGGAAGGAAGTAACTGGCCTGACAGTTCATTAGCAATAGTTTTTATATGTATATATACAGGGAAAGCCCAAGATAAGATATACCAAAGTACTACCAGCTATTATATCTAAGTGGTAAATTTAATAGAATTATTTTTCTTTTTAATTATCTAAAAGGAAGACCTAATTTTTTTTGTCATTCAAAATATTGAAATGAAAGAGCTAAAGGAGTATTTTCCTATGAGTTCTTCCTGAAGAATCTAACAGAGAAATCTTCATATAAGCAAAATGCCCAGAGAATCCTCGATATCTAGAAGTAGTGGTGAGCATTAAATAAAAAATATATATATACATATATGTACCTATAAAATTAAAATTTAGTGAAGGCTAAAAGGGAGTGAATTTATATTTATGGCAGAATCTATGTATATTTTGACAATGAAGATACAGAACAATCATAAGACCTAATTTTTTTTAATTTTTCAAGTATTTTATCAAAAAATATCAACCCAAGTACAAATACCTAAATGAAACAAAGGCCTTGTCCCCTCAAATTTTGAATGAGTTCAGGACAGCTCTAAAAATATGCTCCTAACACTCACGTAAGTCAACTTGGACAGATTTAGGTGAGCCCTAATTTAAATCTGTTTTAATCCTTCTATTCTCTGCCATCTGGACAGTTAATGGGCTCTGGAGAATTCACCATATGAAAACAGAGCATGTTTATAGTTTATTGGCATTAAATACTTAGTTAAAATGTGGGACTACAATTATCTCTGAGAACAACCTTTTAATTATTCAAATGTCATGACAGCATAGCTTAGATGTAACAATTGACCTTTACATTTCTCTTGAGTCAGCAGTGTTCTAGGATTCTAAATATCCTTTTAAAAAATAAATCACAAGCTCTGGTTCCAAGAGGGGAAGCTCCTAATTCAGTTTGGTCCTTACGAACTTAAACAGGATTGTTTGTGCTTAACTAGTTAGCAGTACTCATTATCCTGACAGATTGTGTCACATCTCTTTGGACATTTAAGTCATACAAGAAAAGTTTTTCTAAAAAACAGTAGCATCACCTGGTTCTAGTGTAACTCTACACAGTTTATGGAAAAATTTACCAAACATTTGGAAATTTAAAAAAGGGTTATTTTATTTGGCTGAGATCACTTTCCTTGGGAGTGATGGTACCAAGACAAGAGTTCACGTCTTCTGACTTCTGGTCCAGAATAGTTTTCAACACCACAAAAACTTCCTTCCAGTGACTGTGAGCTACTTAAGGTCAAGAACTGCCTTTCTCAGGTTCATGGTCCAGCAACATAACACAGACATAGAGTCTAGGTTTTAATCCATGTTGAACTGACTTGAGTTACACAACTTATTCTCTGCCTGTTTTCCTCTAGATAGACTTTTCAATTAGTCATTTTAAGAATCAAAATTGCCCAAAGAATGCATTTTTGCGTTCAGATTCTAAGAAATATTTTCCAATGAGGCATAGTTCTCTGAATATGAACTACAAGAGGACACAGGCCATTGGACATCTCCCCAGTGCTTTCTGGGGAGTAAAATAAAAAAGCATTTACTGGAGTCATGAAGACCTATGTTCAAATCTCAGCCCTGTGCTATGAGCCATTTTCCTTGGACAAGTTATGTAATTTCTATGATACCAGCTTTATCATAAAATTGGTGGGATGCCTGGGTGGCTCAGTTGGTTAAGCCGCCACCTTCGGCTCAGGTCATGATCCCAGAATCCTGGGATGGAGTCCCGCAATATGCTCCTTGCTCAGTAGGGAGTCTGCTTCTCTCTCAGTCACAGCCTGCCTCTCTGCCTGCTTGTGCACTCACTCGCTCTCTCTCTCTCTCTCTGACAAATAAATAAATAAACAGAATCTTTAGAAGATAATAAAAAATAAAAATAGAAATAATGCCCATAAGCTCATTTGAGAAATGACATAGAGTGTGAGAAAGAGTACATCTCAGCAAGCTCAGAAATCTTTCATTCACAAGTATTTGTTGAGCACATATCAGGTCTCTTGGCTCTCACTTCATTTAATGGCAGAACGTGACAGAGCGAGAGAATAAGAAAATTTCAGGTTATCTTCTACCCATTCAAACCCCATTTGTGAGATGGTTTTATCCCAATTCTTGCCTGAAATCATGGGTTGGTCCTTTGTATTGATTTCCCACGGCTGTCGTAACAAAGCACTATAAACTGGTTGGCTTAAAATGGCAGAAATCTATCGTCTCGGTTCTGGGGGCTAGAAATCTGAAGTCAAGCTTTTGGCAGGGCCATGCTCCTTCCAAAGCCTCTGGGAGAGTGGGAGAATGGGGAGACCATTCCTTGTCTCCTCCAGTTTCTGGTAGCCCCAGGCATTCCTTGGCTTGTGGTGGCGTAACTTTAGTCTCTGCCTCAGTCCCCACATGACTGTCTTCCCTCCATGTCTGTGTCTTCACATGGCATTCTCCACTCTGGTGCACCTGTGTCCAAATTTCCTTCTTTAAGGACACCGGTCATATTGGAATGGAACCCACTGTAAGAACCTCATCTAAACTGGATTAAATCTATAAAGACCCTATTTTCAAATAAGATCACATTCAAATAAGATACCAGAGACAGAGATTACAACTAACTATACCATATCTTTTGGGAAAACACAATTCAACCTATAGCTTTTCCAGTCACTCTAAGATAATAAAAAGTCCTCCAGATGATCTCATCCCCAAAAGTAGTGTTATTTCCATAACTAAGATATATAGTTCTCTATACTAATTATATGACTCTTTCCATATTCACAATTTAGAGCTTCTCTCCTCCCCAAGCTAGGACACCAGTAGGCCTGATCTTCCATTGTTAGGAAGTTACCAGGTGGGCCTTCTGTCTCCTGGCTCCACTTCTGCTCACTCTACTCACTAGTCACAGCTCCTGAGCTCTCCAAGGCAGGACTAGAACAGTGAGGAGTAGGAGAAGGAACCCAGCCCTAGGTGTCAGGTATAATCATAGCCTGGCATAAGCACTCTCTGGGCTCAATGGGATGTGTAACATGAGTATACTCTTTCATGTTCTGCTTTTGTGGGTCTCTCAGAGATTCCTGCTGGGAAGATCCAACTTTGATGCCATTGAGAAGGTCACTAATCCTCTCCTATCCAGGAAGTCCTCTTGGGTAGAATATTGAGTAACTCAGGGTTGGCTCACCTCTTGGTGGTTCAAACCTGGTCATAAGAAACACACATCCTTGACCACTCACTGCCTAGAAATGCTCCTCTCTGGCATCTTCAACATTAGTCCTTTTATAAGGGGTACAGGCAAAATGTTGGAAATATGTATACATATATACCATTCTTTTAACAAATCCTATATATATATATATATATATATATATATAGAGAGAGAGAGAGAGAGAGAGAGAGTCAGGGACCTATTTTCATTCTTTTTCCTTTCCTTTTTCCTTTTTTTGGAACTGAAGCCAACCTTTAAACTGAAAGTCTCCCATTTTAACATTCCACTCAAGTTGCCTTCATTCCTGATAAAAAAAGAAGCTGAGAGCAGTATCAATGACCTTGTATTTCTAAACAGAATGAACTTGGTTTGTCTCAGAAAATTAAGTGACAGGAGACAAGCAGAAGGGCTCTGTTCTGCTCTTTCCTCCTACCAAGATAATATTTGCCAAGCAACAACATTGATTGATTCTTAAAGCTAAGGATAGGTTAGAGCTGCAGAGTGGGACGATGGAATCAAGGCTGCATTAATGAAAAGGGTATAAAGAGCAGGAATTAGGAGGTGTGGGTCTGGGCCTGGTTCAGTTATTAACTATCTGGTGACCTTGGAAAACTCACTTATGAAGGTCAAATAAATTAATGCACTTGAAAGCTCCGTAAAAGTCATACATAATCAAGGTGACAGCATTGTAAGAAGCAATTCAGTTTTGTCACTAAATCCTCTTATTTCTTCAATGAGAAAATCTCAGTTAACTCTTTTCTCTGTTTTTGTTGCAATCACCCTGGTCTCAACCCAGATTATTGCAAAAGCCTCCTAGTTTATCTCTTTTCTGCCCCAGCCCCACAATTCATCTTAGGAGAGATGCTCCTAAGGCCTCTTCCTTCCTGAAGCAATGCTCAGATTCTATGAGACAATAAACAGGAAAAGAAAACATAGCTATTCCTTTCCTTACCTACTCATATTCCTAGCCTTGGCTAAGGTTCAAATAAGACATTTGGCTTATCAGTTAAAGATTAGATAGGTAAATAGATTGGAAAGTGGGTAGGTAGGGGTAAAAGCATGAAATTGGAGGGGGAAGAGCCAGTTAAATGAAGATGAGATTTATTCAGATACTTCAGATACCCGTTCAGTAACTCCACAAACACTCCAAAGATGGTTGTATTTACGGTTATAGTGTATGACAGTGTCTTTTTATTCTCATGTGTCCTCGATCCATGGCAACATGGCCTCTACCTCTATCCCATGGATGTTGCTGTGGACAAAAACATCACATCTCTATTGATGTTCATGCTCATAGGGGTGCTGCAGCCACAATACTCCACACTGGTACACACTTTTCTCACTTCAGGATTCTCTTCCTTTGGAGTTTCTCTGCAATGAGTTCTTCCTCCTCCGTCTATTCCTTATTGATGTTCCCCAGAGCACAATGTCGGACAGCCTGTACTCCCTCCTGACACATTGGCTCAGCACACCCCTTCATGTGATTCTAGTCACATTCTAGTCACATTCTAGTCCATAGCTCTGGCTGTGATTTTCTTCTTGAGACCAAAGCCATGTAGCCAAGAGCCTACTCAACATCTGTGCTCAAACATACACCAGAAGTACTTCAGGCTGAACATACCCAGATCTGAGGTCTTCACCATGACCCTGCTTCACCTTTCCTGTTCTAGCTCTCAAATCCACCCATTTGTCACCACCTCCACTCCAACACTCTATTCCAGGCACCATCATCTCTTATACGGAAAACTCTAACAGCCAAGTAACTTGCCTTGTTGCCTCCAAAGTGGATAGAATGCCCTACTTATGCCATTATTTTCATTTCAGTCAGAATAATATTTTTAAATACAGAACTAAGTAATGGGTTTTCATTTACCCTTAGAATATAGTCCAAACTCATTGACCTAGCCTTATAAGGTCCTTCATGGTCTGAACCATTTTTGTCTCTACAACCTCTTGATGTCTACACTGGCATCATAATAATCATCAGTTCCCAGAATAGGCCATGTAATCTTCCTGTGAGCCTTGGCACATGCTATTCTTCCTAGCAGAAATGTTCTTTCCTCACACCATTACCTGGCTAACTTCTGTTCATCCTTAGAGTCTCACTTGGCTTTCTCTGCGTCTAGGAAGATCATCAAACTCCCAAGTCTAGGTTGGGTTCCCCTCTTCTTTGCTCCCAGAATACCCTTTCTTCCAGGACTGGATTGCCCACCACACTGCACATTCCAGGCAGGATCAGCATCTGTCTTGTTTACTGCTATACCCTGGTGACTAGAATATTGCCTGTTACATGGTAGGCTTGTTGATAATTTTGCTGAGTGTACTAAATGTGTAAGTATATAGAATAAATTATTTTGAGAAAATACTACCCTTCAAATTTTATGAAATACTTTAAAAGATTCTATATGAAAAAAATCCATTTTATAAAGACTTTGGAAAAGCACTACTCTCTTGTACATCTAAGTATTTCTTTTTAAAAATATTGCATCCAGCCTTTCAAAACGTGTTTCTAATTATAACATAGCTCCAAAACCAATGCAGGTCTATGTCATTTGTTAAAGTCAGCAAATTTTGCCAGTACAGTCTAATAATTGAAAATAGAGGAAGGTCAATCCATCCATAGCCTCCTTTCCATTTTCTGTTAGGTTCTGTAGAAAAGAATGTTCCAACAGTGGGTTTTTTCCCTGAGCCGGTGGAGTCTCTGGCCTGCCATTATATTGGGTTTCTCTTCTGTGTTTTGATACTGGGAATTAGGCAGCCACTGCCAAGAAACTAGATTCAATGCCTAGTATCCTTGGCAGAGAAAATATTTCTCCAGTTCCATCCAAATTAATCCTCACAGGCCAATAAATCAGTACACAAGGAGAATGTGTGATGATTTTGACCATCTGGAATTTTTCTGAGGCATTAGTGGGCATAGCAGAAACTACCTAGCTCCACAGTAGCTATGAACATCTGGATCTTAGCTCAAGGTAGCATGAGCACATTCCCTTTCCCATGAGATACCAGCACCTGATCCAGGGCCGGGGAGCTCCTGGTGGCTTTTCAGAATCTTTGCCTGACCACTGAGTCAGCTAGTTTGATTCCAGTGTCAAAGAAAACAGCTTCAACCATCTTCTTCCCCAATACTCTCAGATAACAGACCAGATCTAGACTCTCTTCACACCTGGTCAACCATTGTAACAATCAGGTAGTCAAAAAGAAAAAAGGAAAAAAAGCCTAAATATCAGTACAGTCTGATCAATGTGATACCAGGGATTTTTTTAATCTGACTTTGCAAAAACAACTGACCCAATTTTTTTTTCCTTAAATATCCCTAAAGGGAGAGAGGAGGAAGATTTTCAACATGGAGGGTGGTGTCTACATGGTTATTAGACCTAGCAAGCTAAATTCTTTATCACCAGGGGAAAAAGTTACAAAGGAATGGCTCCTAAACCAATGTCCTGGTTGCCTTGCCCTCAAGCTAAGGAAATGGGAAGAGGAAAGA
Source organism: Mustela nigripes (assembly GCF_022355385.1). Lineage (NCBI taxonomy): Eukaryota > Metazoa > Chordata > Mammalia > Carnivora > Mustelidae > Mustela > Mustela nigripes. The sequence goes on from NC_081558.1 coordinate 116,843,505, forward strand.
ACCTGTTTCCATGCTCAGACATTCTCAGGTTGCTTTAGTTGCAGCTATAAGTGTTATCCCTGCTGGGCTCTATGTCCTAGGGCCATTTGTCATTTCACTCAGTTCTCATGGCAGCCCTATCAGCTGAGCATGACTCCATGGAGAGCAAGGAGAGGCTGAAAAATGAGGCAGAGCACTCTAGATTGATAGGCGTCAGGTTTAAGAAGCAAAGCAACTTTGTTCCAGGGCTTGTCGTGGGCAGCAAGATGAATAGATCTCCACACGCTCCTGCCAAATGTGAAAAGTTTTTCTACAGAGCCTAACTGGGTTCCGTGACATATTCAGTGCAGAAGGTTGCAGTCAAACCTTACTATCTAAGAGCTATATCTTTGAAAGTGGCTCCCATGGTGGGAGCTGTAGGCAGAAGTTACATGCCAAGGACAAAGGAAGGGATAAAGAGCCTCCAATTGCCCAGGTCCTATAACTCAAGGGTTAACCAGTGGTCGCCTCCTCTTAATGACCCCTCGTAAGGTTTTATCTCTCTCCTGATGGGCTCTCACAATCGTATGTGCCCCCTCTTCTGCTGACCTGGGTGGTCAGCAAGGGGTGACATGGAGGTGACTTATTTGGGGTTGTCTGGCTGCGCTGGAGACAGATACTATAGTAACAATATAGCCACATGTAAAAGAAAATAGATAAAGATGATTCCCCAAATAAGTAATAGTTTTCTTCATCAATAGCCTCATGATCCAAAACCCTGATAGTAAATCAGTAAGTCCTCTAGACTGGGGTTTGTCTCACTCAGGGCATTCCTTTGTGTTTTTATGTGATTTCATAAAGATGATGTATACTAGGCTCATCAGGTAGGAACACATAACGTTTTCTTTAGATAGTGGCACAGGTGTCTCTCTATAAAGCAGTAATAATTCCCAAAGCTCTCTTATTTTGGAGGACAGCTTTTTTTCACTAGAGACATTTCAGTATTTATTAAGGACAGGCTTTACTAGCTATCATTTAAGTCTTGTTGGATGAATTTATAAGAGTTTCTGTGTGTGCTGTAGTGTCCTCCAGACCAATGAAGGAAAAAAGAAGGCAAACATATGGTTTTATCAGTGGAAAACAGAACCTCTCTACCTGGCTTTGAGAAGAGGGAGGTTGATAGCTTTAGGAACTTGACCCATCTATACATACCATCATTGTTGGCCAAGGGAGACAGCACTGTCAGGCATGAGAAGGTAGACTGGGGTGGGATATACTAGACCAGAACCCCCATTTTTTCCCCTCTTCCAATGATGCATGTTCCATCCCAGGTATAGGGCATTTCAACAGGTTCATCCTATAACAGGACAGCCCAGTGGAGGGGTGCCAAGTCATTTACCCATTCTAGTGAGACTTTGTAAAGTCCAATAGATGACACCTTTCTGGGTAGTAGAGCACATTGATTGATGGTGAAAGTCAGGAAAATAGTTGTTTCTCATGACTTTTATATCTTTATAGCATCAGGGTCCCCATTTTGACACAGAGGGCAACAGGCCCTACTGGTTGATCATTCAAATGAATTAAAGCCTGGAACAGTACTTTAGTCTACCCACCTAAGATAGCTTTACCTATAAGTAATTTAACCTATTGCTTTAATATTTTATTTTTCCTTTCCATTAACTCTACCACTTGTGGGTTATAGGGGACATGGGACCTATCTGTTCAAAGTCATTCTTGTGCTCAGTCTTGCATATTATCGCCTTGGAAATGTGACCCCTGATCACTGTCTTTTCAACAAGGGTATCTGTACATGGTATTCAGCTTTTCTAATTCCCTAATGGTGGCAGCCTGGTTTGCACAGCGATGGGAAAACTTGGGTTAGGCCAGAGGCAGTGTTCCCATAAACCAAGACATATTTAGAACCCTCCCTCTAAGGGAGGGAACAAGTATAATCAATTTGCCAGTCTTTTACAGGTTAGGAACTCCTGTGGATGGCCCCAGACTTCTCTGGCAACTGCCTTGGGCATTATTTAGACACAAGAGATATGCTCTTAATGCATTAACCAAGTCAGTGTATTTCAAAAGCAATCCTGCATCCTTGACAATCTGTCATTCCACCTGGGCACTGTAGTGGCCATTTTTTCTATGCATCTAGTCTTTCCTATCTACTAAAGAGACCGCTGTGGGGTGCCTGAGTGGTACAGTTGGTTAAGCATCTGACTCTTGGTTTTAGCTCAGGTCGTGATCTCAGTCAGGGTAGTGGGATCAAGCCCCGTATCGGGCTCTACACTCAACACAGAGTCTGTTTAAAGATTCTCTCTCTCTCTCCCCCTCTGTCTCTCCCCACCCCTCTCAAGTAAATAAATAAATCTAAAAAAAAAAAAAAAAAAGAAAGAAAGAAAGAAGTCAGTTGTTATCACTTGTGCCCAGGCTAGGGCATCAGCTTCCTGATTTCCAGTGGGGATCAATGCCTTATGATTAGTACATGGATAATAGTGAAGACAGCCTCACGCTCTTGCAGATAAACTCAAATGTCTTTCCATATATCTTGACCACACAAGGGCTTATTCATGGCCATCTATCCTTTGGTTTCTGATTGTCTGAGCCATGGGGTTAATCCCTTTAGAACCATTCAACTGTAAGTGTAATGGGTTAACAGCCAGGGCTCATGAGTGATCACCAGCCAGAACACTCCCAAGTTCAGCTCACTGGATGCTGTGATTCATTCTTGCTTCTAGGCATCTGTATACCAGGCATCAATGAGAATATCCCCTGCTCTCTCTCTACAGGCCATAGGGGCCTCACAGGAATTGGGGCAGGGCATCTAGAGGCTCTGCATACCTACAAAACCCAGCAGCCCCTGCATTTCTAGAGATAGTGCCAGGCAGACAAGGCACTCCTCTGCTGCAAATAGGAAAACCATCTAGTCAAAATGGGAAACATATTTTTAATTCACCCCTTGGTAGGAAGGGACGTTCTTACCACAATATGCTGTTCCTCTGTGAGAGGCTCGACCTGAGGGAGCGCTGTGTACACTGCTATGAGCTCTATGGGTACATCAGGTTTATCTCCCCTTCCAGAGCTGGGGCAAAAATTTTAGGGGTATTCTCTCCCCCTGTTGTCTCTGTCATATTGCCCAACCCATACCTTCTGGAATCACAGACACATCTAATTTAAGTGGTAGCCCTGTGTGGGAAATGTCTAGAGATTTCACCTGCTTTATGAGTATCTTTGCCTTCTCAAAGGTGACTTGTTCTGATTCCCAGTTCCGTATGTATCCTTTTCTTTATCTGGTGGTATAAAAGGCAGAGGCGCTATGCCAGGTGGGAATAAAAGTCTGCCAAAACCCTAATATCCCTACAAAGGTTTTCATCTCTCTCCTGTTTTGGAGGGTTAGGTAGGCTTGCGTCTTGTCAATCACAGCTTTTGGAATAATGTGTGTCTTATACAACCAGTTTCCAGAAACTTTACAGCAACACGTGGGCTTTGAATTTTCCAGATGTTTACTGCCTGTCTTTCCCTCGCAGATGTTCCAGCAAAGCCTAAAGGCTGTCCCACAACAGAGACAACTCTTCATAAGTAAATATTATATTATCAGTGTAGTGGGCCTATTATATTGATGTGGGGAAGAACAGTCACAGGTTTTGGCCTACCATCCCATGACATAGCAAGAAGCTTTGCATGTAGCCTTAGGGAAGCACTTAAAAGGTCCATTATTATCTCTCCCACATGAAGGTAAATAGGTCTTAGTTATTAGAACTCTGTACTTGTCAATCTTTTCCAAAAATCTTTTTGAAGATAAAGCACTTTTGCAGGAAGATATTTACAAAAACATCAGAGTAAAATAACTGCCTTTAAGTTACAAAAGACTTTTAAAATGGCCATAGTTAAAGATCTGATGAGCGTTCACTATAATGCAATTGACAAGGAAATTTGGTTATTTCTGCGACATACATTTCAAAATTATGACTGATAACATTATATCAGGATGTATCAGATTTTCAGGAATTCTATATAAATATACCCTAAGGAAAGTTTATCTAATAATGCATCCTTTTTAAGTTAATGTATCAAATAAGCCTAATTAGTTTAATAGCTTTGCTGTATAAGGAGAGAGAACATATCTTTTGAGATGCTCCGGGATCTGAAAAATCTCAAAGTTAGGACAAGGTCCACAAGCCGTCACTTAAAATTTGATTTTGGGGCCGCCTGGGTGGCTCAGTGGTTAAACATCTGCCTTTGGTTCACGTCATGATCCCAGGGTCCTGGGATTGAGCCCCACATGGGGCTGCCTGCTCAGCAGAGAGCCTGCTTCTCCCTCTCCCACTCCCCCTGCTTGTGCTCCCTCCCTCACTGTCTGTCTCTCTGTCAAATAAATTAATAAAATCTTAAAAATAAATAAATAAATAAATAAATAGATTTTATTTTGGACAAATAAATAAATATTAAATTTGATTTTGATGAACGTTGTTAAAAATATCAAAAGGTTTTAAACACTTGATTGAAAAGGTCACTGTGAAACAAACTTAATTATCAATTTAACCAAAGGGACAATGAATTTTGTTTTCTAGAATCTTGTTTTCTAGGCAGATTACTTAAAAAGTAAAGAGCATCATCTCATCAAGAATAAACTAATAGTCCAAGAAAACTTTTTCCTTTTAACAGATGAAAGAAACTAAGCTTTAGTTTCTGAGCAGGGAGCCTGACGTGGGGCTCAATCCCAGGACCCTGGGATCATGACCTGAGCTGAAGGCGTATGCTTAACTGAATGAGCCACCCAGGAGCTCCAAAACTTACTTTTCTTTAAGCCAATTAAATAGAGATATTTTGCAAATTAATTTTGTTCATAATCTCTGGAGGAAGAAAAACATCACATAAGTAATATATATCTATGGGCAAACATAACATATGCGAACAGAGATCCCATAGCTTTCATTCCAAAACTAGCTATTAATCTGGTATGATGTAAAATTCACTGGTTTCTAAAACAATTCAATCTGGTGTGTCTCTGGCAGATGGAACAAGTGAAAGTTACTCACACAGCTAATGTTTTCATTAGTATTTGTAGAGAAGACTTTTAAGATTTGTATGTGCCCTTAATTAGTAATCTTATGGTGGTTGTGGACAGGAATTGGAACAAGGAAGCCTCTACAGCAATCTGTATTTTTAAAAATGTCCCTCCCCCTTCTTTTCCTTAGGTCTCAGGAAATTATGGGCAGGGCTTTAGTTGCTTCCTGGGGTACTTATCTTTCAAGGACATGATAAGATTTATAACTTCAAGGGAAGAGAAAAAAATGCAAGTTTCTCCTAAGAGTTTTGGGGTGTAGTTCTTTATTATTGGAAACCTAGAGTGGTTACTATTTACATTTCCCTTGGTGCTCAGGGTCAGCCTGCGTAAGGCTGTTGGTAGTCACTGTCAATCACAGCATCCCCCTCTTTGCTCTTGGCTCTCTTCAATTTCCAGGTATTCCTTCCACCTCTCAGCATCCCTCTCAGGCTTTGTCACAAGCTGTTGGATCTTAACCCAAGGCATCTTGCACCCTCTGAGCTTTGTAAAATTGGCCATTACGTTCTCCAAACTATTATCTTTCTTTCCCACCCTCTCTGCCAACCCCAAAGGTAGAAAAATAGTTGACAACTGCATGTCCTTCTGTGGCCTCAGTTCTTCAACTTTCTAACTCAAGCTTCGGCCTCTAGCTGGACATCAGGGGCCAGACAAGCCACCTGCACGAGAGGCCAGTCCATGGGGGCAGCTGCTCATTTTTCTTCTTTGCCACAGTGTGCTATGTGTAGTTTCTCAAACAAGTGTATCACACATGCTGGTGTTTTCAGGGTGTCCTGAGACTCACATGGTGATCCACAAACATCTAACACATGGGCCACCTCTGCCCACATGGAGGTCGGCGGCCAACACAAGATTTTCCTACAAATGCCTAGCTTTCCTAAGGCCTGTCACTTGGGTCTCCTGGCTGGCTCACCATTTGTTGGTTCATAAACTGGGCCCAAACACAGAGGGCAAGGAGAGAGGTAGAAAAGTGGCAGACTGCACCAAATGGGTAGGTGGCAGGTTTAATAAGCAAGGGAACTTACATATGAGGCTTGTCTTATGTGGCTGCATTATGAGATCTCTATACCTGTCCACCAGAATCTTAAAATGTTTACACAAATGTTACCATACTCATTGGGTTCAGTCATATACACCATCCAGATAGTCTCCCCAATACCTTCCCCTCTCAAGGCTGCATCCTCAGAACAGCTTTCACTGTGGGAACAGTAGGCAGACCAGACATCCAAGAGATGGGGGAGAAGGTGAGGGACCCTCTAATGACCCATGTTTAGCTCAAGGGCCCACTGGCAGTCATAGCCTCTCAATCATCTCCTCTAACAACACCATTTTAATGTGAAGAAACCAAGACATAGAGAGATTTTGTCATATGTTCAACGTCACATCACAATTAAGTAATAGGACTAGGATTCTTATCAAGAGTAACTCCAAAACTTTTGCTCTTAATCACTATTTCTATTACTAAGGATATTTACATTTTTTATGGTCCCTGAACCAATCATAGAACTTAAAAGTTGTTGTTCACCAGAAAAATAATTCCTTTATTAAAGGTTTTCTCTCATTTAAGTTATTCTAAAAAGCAACAACAATAAGGGAAATCAGGAAGTTGGGGGAGGAAAGGGTAGGAATTACCCAGAATTCCCATGACATTAATAAATTAGCTGCTTTCATTTTTTAATGTTTCTTCCAGTCTTTGTCCAATCTGTATACATAATTATATGTAATTTCAAAGCCATTTTAAATGGTTAGTTAGCATTGACAAAATAAATTCATCAAATGAGTTGTCTTCTTAAAATCCTGCAAAAATTATTTTAATTCTTCCCTCCACATTCTGGGTTTCATTTCCTTTTCTAGAGCAAAAACAACAGATTCTTGAAGAATTCTGATTCACACAGCAGATGTGAGGGTTAGAGAACCTGCTGGCTAATTGGAGATGAGTTTCACTGGAAACAATCACATGAAAACAAACTATATGTGGTAAATTCCTGTCCCTGGTAGTTTCTCAGGATACACCAAATTTATCCCACCAAAGAGTTCTCTTTTTGTGGAACTTCAGATGCCCCATCTCTGTATCAGCATTTTCCAAGCTATGTTCTAGAGAACCCTAATGACAGACGCACACTCAGAGGTTCGAATGCACACATTTAAGGACTATTGTTTATATCCCCATTTAAAGATCTAAAATACACATTAGCATATGAAGAGCCTGGGAAGTCATGCAGGAAGGAACATGTTCACTTTCATCCAGAAGTTGGAAACTAGTTACTTCCAGGAGATAAAGATAATGACCTGGCAATGGCGGTAAGGAAGTGGAAATACCACATATCACCTGTGAGTTGCTGCTTCTAGTCCTGTGGGCCCAATATTAACAAATCTTCATGAGATATCTGAAATCTGGGGGGTTTTTTTGTTTTTGTTTTTGTTTTGTTTTGTTTTTTGGTTGGTGTCTTCTTTTTTTTTTTTAAACATATATTTTTATCCCCAGGGGTACAGGTCTGTGAATCACCAGGTTTACACACTTCATAGCACTCACCAAAGCACACACCCTCTCCAATGTCCATAATCCCACCCCCTTCTCCCAAACCCCCTCCCCCCAGCAACCCTCAGTTTGTTTTGTGAGATTAAGAGTCACTTATGGTTTGTCTCCCTCCCAATCCCATCTTCTTTCATTTATTCTTCTTCTACCCACTTAAGCCCCCATGTTGCATCACCACTTCCTCATATCAGGGAGATCATATGATAGTTGTCTTTCTCCGCTTGACTTATTTCGCTAAGCATGATATGCTCTAGTTCCATCCATGTTGTCGCAAATGGCAAGATTTCATTTCTTTTGATGGCTGCATAGTATTCCATTGTGTATATATATACCACATCTTCTTGATCCATTCATCTGTTGATGGACATCTAGGTTCTTTCCATAGTTTGGCTATTGTGGACATTGCTGCTATAAACATTCAGGTGCACGTGCCCCTTTGGATCACTACGTTTGTATCTTAAGGGTAAATACCCAGTAGTGCAATTGCTGGGTCATAGGGCAGTTCTATTTTCAACATTTTGAGTAACCTCCATGCTTTTTTCCAAAGTGGCTGCACCAGCTTGCATTCCCACCAACAGTATAGGAGGGTTCCCCTTTCTCCGCATCCTCGCCAGCATCTGTCATTTCCTGACTTGTTGATTTTAGCCATTCTGACTGGTGTGAGGTGATATCTCATTGTGGTTTTGACTTGTTGAAATCTGGGTTTTGATGGAAAATTTTAGATCCACTTTGAGTGGACAAAAATGTCTTTTGGCTAGATCGGCTTATAGGCCACCAATTTGCAGCCTCTGCTTTAACCTACAGTTTCTTAAGCTCATTTGACCACAGAACTCTTTGTTTCTAGCATACTCTGTGGGGAAATATTACCATACATCATTATCCTGTCAATCCTTCAAGGTCCATTCTCTATACCTAGTCTTTCTTCGGTGCTCCAATCTTCGAACGTAAAGTATGTTCCAGTTACCATGATTGTGTAACAAATTACTCCAACACTCATGGCTTAAAAAAAATAATTTTTGATTTGCTCAAAAAATATGTAATTTGTGTAGATCTCAGAGAAGATGGTTCATCTTTGTTCTGGTATGTGTCAGTGTGGCTCAATGGCTCATGGTGATATTGAGGAGTGGGAGTAATCCAAAGCCATTCTCACGGCCCCTGGCTGGCTCAGTCAGAGGAGCATGCAACTCCTGATCTCAGCGTTGTGGGTTCTAGCCCTGCGTTGGGTGTAGAGATTGCTTAAAAATAAAATCTTTAAAATAAATAAATAAATAAAATAAAGGCATTCTCACTTCCATGTCAGATGGCTTATGCCAGTAGTCATCTGACAACTTAGCTGCAACAGCCAGCCAGAATGCCTGCATGTGGCCTTTCTTTGTGGTCTGAGCTTCCTTGCTAGATAGATAGTCATCTGGATAGCTAGATACCAGGAGTGAGTATCCTGAGAGGAAGAGGGGGAGGCAGGCAGAAACTGTATCACCTTGTAGGATTTAGCCCCAAAAGCCACGGCAGGTCATTTCCATTGCATTGTTATTTGCCAAGGCAAGTATTCAAAGACAGGCAAGGAACTCCACCTCTTAATGGAGTGTGGCAAGGTTCTGGAGAGGATGAGGGACCAGAAATAGTGCTTTAGCCATTTTGGAAGATGCAGTCTGTCAAATAAGGAAAGAATGAAGTATCTTGAATTCTGGCTCTTTTATTAACCAAAATTAGTGTGACTTTAGCAAGTAATTTCATCTCTTTTTACATCATTTGTTCACCCTATCTAGAATTACAGTTGCCTCAATTTTTATTTTATCATCAGAGCATGAGTTTCTTGAGAATAGTAACCACCACTACCAACAGTAGTAACAGTAGTACCCAGGTGTTTTGTTTGGTTTTATTCTTTTAATATTGCTATAATGCAAGCACAAACACCAAATTTTTATTTAGCAGTAATATTGTTATAATGCAAGCACAAACACCAAATATTTACTAAACCCGAAAGTTTGGGTTATAGATATTATATATATAAAAGTTTGGGTTATAGTAAATATTTCTAATACCTTTTTTTATTAAAGCTAGTAGGGAGTTTCCTCAGTAACTTTTCACCACATGTGGCTATGGCTAAAGGAGAAGAAAGCCCCTCTAGAACTGAATCACACTGCCTGTTGTTCATAATTGTCCTGTGTTGGTCTTAACCTATCAAGAACCAGTTTTGTGGGGACACCTGGGTGGCTCAGTTAGTTGGGCCACTGCCTTCGGCTCGGGTCCTGATCCCACAGTCCTGGGATCAAGTCTTGCATCCGGCTTCTTGCTCGGCAAGGAGCCTGTTTCTCTCACTGCTTCTGCCTGCCATTCTGCCTACTTCTGTGTGCACGCTCTCTCTCTCTCTCTCTCTCTCTCACTTTCTCTCTTTCTGACAAATAAATAAATAAAATCTTTAAGAAAAAAAAAAAGGAACCAGTGTTGTGGCTGGACCAGCCCTTGTTCTTATTATGATTTCAAGGTCCTCTCAGCAATAACCACCAGGAAAAGGAAAAGTGTATTTCTTACAAGTCCTGGAAATTACAGGGGCCACACAGTGAGGTCATGGGTAGAGAGGAAAGAGACCAGGCCTGGGGTTCTGATTTTATTGGGGTTGAGAGTGGGGGGGGGCCTAGGGTTTTGAGGGCTCATTCTTTATTGGTGAATTTAAAACACAAGTGCAGGAATTTAAAGCATGGGAAGAGAAAAAAGCAAGCAACCAAATGGTCAATTATTGAAATCAACCAAGATCTCTAAAATGGAGGGAGGGGAAGGCTGGGAATGAACAACCTGTCTCTTTATCTAGAGTGAGTGGCATGATGTGGTTATTCAAGGTAGCACCTTTGAAGTGGATGCCTCGTCAATCAACACCTAAGTTAGACACTTGCCTTTTATGAAAAGAAAGCCACCTGCCAGGACTACTTCTACCACTATCCACAGGCTATCACACTATCACAGGACTTGTTCCCACGTGGATGTGAAGCAAGTGTCAAACCCAAGGGCCCTCCCATCTTCCTTGTGCCCATGGTAAAGTAGCCCTGTAGCCCTCAGTCTCCAGCTGTCCAAGGAGCAGTCAGGAGGCCTGTAAAACATACACAGCTGCTGAGAAATTGGCCCCACAAAACCTTACTCCCAAAGCAGCAGCAAACCCCAGTTGGGTCTCCAAAGCTTCAGGTCCAGTGCCCCCTGGAGAGCAGTTCTCTGTAGTGAATACAGACACCACGGGAGCCACGATGAATATAATTATGCGAAACTTTGGCTCCATAAAGGCATTCATTTGCTAGTGAATATGCTAAAAGCTCTCTCAAAAATGACCCCTACCCATTTGAACAAGTTTTGCTCCTTGTGTTTTAATACTCTAGTTCTCTTTGCGGCTTGCTCTGGGAAGAAGATAAAAAACAGGAAAATAACTTAGATTTTGTTAGAAATGGTTCTGGTTGCCGTCCGACATCCTGCTCAAGTCATGCATTATTTCCAGCCTCCTGTGCGGTGCTCTTTCCTCTCCTCCCCATAAATTCCATTTTTTTCTCCCCATATTTTGCAACCAACCTGCTACCACGTTGTTTGGCAAAAGCCTTGGGCTGTTTGCCCAGGCGCTGGCCAACTTGAGCTGTGATGACCAGTTTCATTAAACAAGGAAGCATGTCTAACCCAGAGGCAACCAGAAAATCTTGTGTTGAGTGCTAGTACCAATAGTGTCGTTTTTCAGACTTCTGAACCACACCGTTTACAGGTTATGATATGGCACCCTCTCTCTATCTTAAAAAGTCATTTTTTTCATTTGTGAATATGAAATTACACAAACTGTCAATTCCTTCTCTTTTTTTTGAAGGATTTTATTTATTTGAGAGAGAGGCTGAGAGAGCATGAGCCGGGGAAGGGATGGGGGAGAGGGAAGCAGACTGCCCACTGAGCAGGGAGCCCAACACGGGGCTCGATCCCAGGACCTGGAATCATGACCTGAGCCAAAGGCAGATGCTTAACCAAATGAGCGACCCAGGTGCCCCCCATTCCTTCTTTCTTAATGTTACAGGTTTTAAGCCCTTTACATACATTGTTTTCCTTCATCTGCACGACCACTCTACAAGACTCTTTTTATATTTTACAAATGAGGAAACCAAGTTAAAGAGCGAATTGCCGAAGTTCTCTTGACAGCGAACAAGGCTAGTTGTGGCCCATTATACCTGACACCAAAGCCCATGAGTCTTCTTCCCTGTACTGTTTAGATTGAGAAAAGGGCATGCATGACCATTTCTTATCCCATAGAGATTTTATAAATTTTGAGACTTCCTGTTTGAATCAATGAATCAACTCATTAATAATGTTATAATCTGATATTCGGGGTCATAAGAGATTATAAAATTCATCAAGTCAAACTAATCTGTGAATTATCTTTATAAGGACTCCTCACATTGGTCATTCCAATTCTAATGTTGGGTCACCTGGGTGGCTCAGGTGGTTAGATGTCTGACTCTTGATTTCGGCTCAGGTTATGATCTCAGGGTTGTGAGATTGCACCCCTTGTCAGTCTCCATGCTGGGTGTGGCGCCTGCTTGAGATTCTCTCTTTCCATTTTCCTCTGCTCTTCTACACCCCCCACCTCTCCCATCTCACCCTTCTCTCTCTCAAAAAAAAAAAAAAAAAAAAAAAAAAAAAGACTTCTAATTTTGAGGAATCCATCCTTCTGAAAAGGAAAGAGCCCATTACATTTTTAGGCATCTGATAAAAATCTGTTCCCCAGGAACCGCCATTCATTCACCCTAGTTCTTCTGGCTGCAAGACAAGGCTAAGGCTTCTTGCCTAGTTCCACCACTCCTCTGAACCTTGCTGAACCAGTGAATTGCTTCATAAACTGTTACTCTTGCCCATGTACTCTTGCTTGAATAGACTCCAGCTTGCCCATGACCATCACTATGTTAGACACCCAGAACCGCACCCAGAGCTCACATTAATTCTGACCAATCGAAATTCTATTCCGTTCTTGAATAGGGTGCCAAACGTCTATTCTTACAGCCCCCGGTTGAATATGTTCTTCGGGCAGCCACATGGAATCTTTGAATAATATTAGCTTTTAGTCAAGAAGAGATGTGAGTGGGGATGTTTCAGCCATTTTTGCTAGCCTGGACTGTTGGATCCCAGGGCAATAAGGTCCATAACTGATCTACACACAATTTCACTTTGACAAAAATTGTTGTGGCAGATATTGGGTCCAAACTTGCACAGTGATTTTCATTGCTTGCCATGTAAGGGCTACTCTCTTTACTTTTGCATATAGAGAATGGATTGTTTATGTTTTGATCTAGTGACTGTTAATCAATGGATGTCCAAAGCAAAAAGAAAGTCAGACTCCTCACAGGCACAATGGGCAAACCATCTCACATCAAACAGTTCTTTCACAGCCCAACTCCAGGATACTTCTACTCAACAATTACATTTGACCACAAAAATGAAAGTATCTCTACTTTAACTCAAGGATAACCAAAATAGACTAGTGAGTGGGAAGTAGCAATATGCTTTTCTTCCTTAAAATTTCCAAATTCTAAATTGAATTGCTTATTTTTTTATTCTTTATATTTTAATTTAATTAGTATTTCATTTACCGTGATTCTCATAGAAATTTTTATTCTCTAGTTTTACAATCAAAAAGTAAAGGGAAAATGTCAATATTACACCTGGGAAAATGCTATAAAGTACGATTTTTAGAGATCAGTGAATAGGGTAGAAGCCCACTTCCTGTCCCACTTATTCTGATCTTTTGAGTCAATCTGAGTAGAAAAGAAACCTGAGCTATTGTCTAGCCAATTTAGTCTTCTTACTTTACAAATGACAAAAAAAAAAATGTACATATGGGTTTAAACGACTTATTCAAGTTTACAGATAATAGAAGCTTCTAGCACACATCTCTCTTCTTCCTAACCACTCACAGTGTTAGCTCAGAGGAACTCAGAGAAGCAAGAGATCCCTCTAGTTTAGGGTCTTTGGAGAAACATCATGGAGGAAGTGAGATTGAAAAGAAGAAATTTTTTTTTTAAGGTTTTAATTATTTATTTAGAGAGAGTGAGAGAGCGTATGCAAGTAGGGGGAGGGGCAGAGGGAAAGGAATATAGAGAATCTCAAGCAGACTTTTGAACTCAGAGCCTGAGGAAGACTTGATCTCTCAAAACTGAGATCATGCCCTGAGCCAAAATCAAGGTTCAGGCACTTAACCAACTGAGCCACCCAGACACCCCAAGAGTGTTTTTTAACCAAATCTTACTTTTTCACAAAAATAATGTGTCAGCAATAGAAAATTTGGGAAATGCTAAAAAATACAAGGAAAGGAGATGGCACACTTATTCATAATCGCATCCTGTAAAAGTAATGCTATTGGTGCATTTCTTTACAGTTATTATTTTCCAAACATGTTATATATTGTTGTTTCCTATCACTGTGATCATACTATTTATAAAGGAATAGTATAACTCAAGGCCTGCTCCATGTTGTAACAACTCCTCTTAAATATCATTTTACAACTGTTTTGTCCATAGTCTTCTTAACTTTGTTCCAATTTTAAAATAATGAGGTAGAGGGAAAGATTTAAATAAAGAGAGGGAAGGAATCTAGAAGATATGTGTTTACAGCAAATTAAAACACCAAGATACTCATAGATGTGTATTTGTGCTTTGACGTTGTAGACGCTCTTTGTTTCATTCTTTTTTTTCCAGTGATACCAAAACACTAATAACCACACCAACACTTATTGAACACTTGCCATGTGTTTCATGCCACAGATATATTTTCTCATTTAATCCTCATAACAAATGACCAATATAATTATTGTATGTTCATTTTAAAGATAAGGAAAATGAGACCTAGAGGAGTCAGGGGTCTTACAGAAGATCAGTAATGAAGCCACATTTGTTCCCGTATCTATAGGAGGAGAGAGCTGCTATTCTTAACCACTCTACCACATATCCCAAGTTTCTTATGAATATCTACCATTGTTATAATCAGAAAGCTATTTTTTAAAAATGAAAATGGATTGCAAGTAGCTCATTTCTGGTGTAAGCAGATAACTCATTACCTGTAGAGTATTAAAAAAAAAATCTACAAAATCCCAGAACAGCTAATAAATCATCAATACATAAAAACCCCCTCAGTCATGTTGACAAAAGTTAAAATTCAAGTGTGCTTCAGGTTTCACTAAAATTGATTAGAAATAGAAAAAAGAAGCAGTGTTAATTGCAGTTACGTGAATGAAACCTAGATTCTGAGACTGGATGAGAATTGATTGTGCTAAAAGTAGTCATCTGTAATTAAAGGAATCTGTGCTGTGCACTTTAATTAGCAGATCTCATTCTAAGTGGTAACAGTAAGTCCTGGTGTATCTCATTAAATAAGAGCTTGGCAACCTCACCTCCACTGAGGTCCTGTTTTAAATAGTGGTCTTATTTCTGCATCCACAGATCTGATTTGAAACTGCAGGAAAGGTGATGCATGCTTCTGTGATCCAGATGTACATGTTATGAACTCATCTTCATTCTTTCATTTAGAAGAATTAGGAAAATCAGTAAACTTTAAAATCACTCCATAGACTTATCTTAGTTTCTATGCAGACAAGCTGAACTTACATCTGTGAAAAGCTATTCCAGAAAACAAGTCTCCAAAATTTTTTTCAAAAATTTTTTCCAAATTCCTCAGTATCTAAGTAGTCAGGTTTATGGTATTTTAAAAAAGGATAAATAATTCTTTTTGTTTTATTGTTGTTTTGAACCTTTAAAAAAATTAGAACAGCAATGCATACTCATAGAAAATACAGAAAGTGCAGAAAAGTACGAAGAAGCAGGAAAAAACACCATCCATCATCCTTTCATTCAAAGAGAACTTACTCTTAATATGGCAGCATATTTCTTTCTAATTTTTTATCAAGCCATTACTTTTGTATATCTGAGATCATTCTGTTTGCATACCTTGGTATTCTGCTAGAAAGACTTGCTAAAAAAGAAACGTTGAGTTTTATTCCTAACCTTAACCTGGATAAGTGATGGCCATTCCATGTGCTTCTAGAGTCTCAGACACAAATTTGTCAAGGTACTTGCAGCCCTGCGGCTTTGTCAAGGGGAGGCCTCTGCTGAAAGGACAGGACCGCTCTTGTGGTAGGAGGGAGTACTGTGGACATAATAAAGGAGAATAACAAGACCTACTATTTATTTAGCAGCCTGGAATTAAGCACATTGATCTGGCCTTTTTTCCTTGAACATATATACCCATAAGCTTATAATTATCATTCAGACAAACTTTGAAGAGTTTCCACCACAGAACCACCAACACCAGGCATGAGGGTAGAGTAGAAGGTAAGACTAGAAGGATTGAATGGTGAAGGGCAACTTTGATGGCGTGTTAACAAGTCACAAGACTTAGAATCTTAGAAATCAAGATTTGCAGTTAAGATTATGCATCTCGGTCCCAGACTCAGGTGTTCAAGCACTAACTCCCCTTGATTTCTTTAAAGAAAATTAAGTAGGTTCCAAGCATCTCTCTTACTAACTTAGACTCAGACACCAAATACGGAAGGATTATGTGGTGCCAGAAATCAAGGGCAGAGTCTCTACCCTCTTGTCTATCATACTGATGGCTAACCAAAAACAAGCCCCAACAAGTGGTTCCTTGAAATCCACTTTCTAGATCCCTGCCGTGTTGGAATCAGAGTTGAAGTCAGCCTGCCCTGTCAGACCATCTGTCACCCTTTTGGAAGTCAGGTCAGTTCACAGGGAAAAATCTCAAAGCTAAGCACCAGTTTCCCACTCATCTCAGAATCCACCGCCCTACTTCTCTTTCCCACCCCTGGGAAGTTCCCCTTCCTCTCTTAAATTCTTTAAAATATTTGCCCCTTTTTCCTCATACCAGGACTCCCAAAGTACTCTCTTCAGGCTTACCAAAATAGCAGCCAACCATGGACAGATCTTTCAGAAATTTTCTGCTTCAGTCCTCCCCTGAAGTAAAGGGAAGCAAATGGCCTGATTTCCCTTTTGGAAAACATAAAGGAAAATTATAAGGAGAAAAACACAAAGTAATATTTCTCAAAAAATCATCCTGCCATAGACAAGACCTTCCCTAAGAGGACTCAGTTAAGTTCACACTGAAAGCCAATGTCTTTCATTTTTTAGCACCAGGATGCCATGTTTCTCATAGAGCATGGGCTTGAAAGTCAGACTGGGGTCCTGATCCTATGAACTCCTAGCTTTGTGACCATAATCCTCTATGTTCAGTGTTTTCTTAGCACAGTGCCTAGCACAGAATAGGGTCAATTAGTGTTATTTTCCCTTGTCCATAGTCAGCTGCTTCCCTAGGTCACTGCCCATTCAGTCCCAAAGCCATGGCTGTAATTCCTCCTATCCTGAGAGCAGCTCTAAAACCTTCCTTCCTATAATGTGTGCCCAGTGCCCACACTTGAAGCAGCTCAAGTAATGGATTTTTAGCTGAATTCGGTATATATGACCCTCGTCCTTCAGATGGTAACTATTTTCCTGCTGGAGAAAGTCACAACTAATACAATTCAACACTCTGCGTACTAAGTACCCTTCAGGAGCTCTTCAACCATGAGTATCATTGGATGTGGCCAGTTTGAACATCTTATACCTCCTCAGAACTCATTCTGATCTATGAGGAAAACTCTCTTTCTAGTAATAAACCAGGTGACATACATGGTCCTAAATCCATCTCTCTTCATTTTTCCTGTCTCCTAGTCAGATACAGAGTTTTGGGATAAGATGCAGGCAGAATGGGAAGAAATGGCTCGGAGGAACTGGATATCAGAGAACCAAGAAGCTCAGAACCAAGTTACAATCTCGGCCAGTGAGAAGGTGACCGATTCTGTTCTTACATCTGCTGACCAGCTTTCTCAACATCTTGGCATCATGTTTTTATAAATTAGTCATTAACTATTTTGCAGAAAAGTCAAGAATTAAGTAGACAAATTAATGTCAGTCTGACCTAGAAGAAATCCTGGTGGATGAAAACAATGTAATCCTCCAATGTGTGAAGACAGCAAAGCTGGAATGAAATACCCTTATTTTTATCAATGTTAATTACTACAGCTTGGCAGCCACCAAGAGCTTGCCTCTTGACTGTTAGCAAGTTACTGAACTAACTGACATTGAGGGTGGGTTGGAACAAGAACTGACTAATCTCGCAGTGGTTTTTGTTACTCATTCATTGAGCCGGGTGAATTAGCTAATAGAAATGGTATCAGCGGACAGGGGAGTAAGGTGGGGGCTTAGGGCTATATTTCACAGGTGGTCCTTACACAGCTAACAAAGAAACTAAGTGGAAAAGATACCCTTCATACAGCCAGGTCAAGTCCCAGGGACAACTCCCAAGCCTAACATATTCCCCTGAAAGGAGCCCCAGCAAATGTGTGAATTTAGTCAACAACCAGCCAAATTGCCCATGAAGTCCCAGTTGCCCTTGGGTTTATGCTTTTAAAAACACTTGGTGAAAAAATAAATAAATAAATATAGGTAAATAAATAATAAAAAAATAAGAACACTTGGCAAAGAGGGGAGGAACACTTTTCAGAAATAAATTTAAAGGACTTGAAGGATAGAAAAAGATATGGAATTTTCTTACTGAAGGAAAAACTAGTGTGTGTGTGTGTGTGTATATATATATATATGTGTGTATATATATAATATATGTGTATTATGGATTTTTTTGTGGTGGAGGAAGTCTCAATAATATTCAGTTCTGCATAACTTCCATCTCTTCAATCCAACAAATATTTATTGAGTGCCTATGTAGCAATATATTATGAGGATGAATAGTCTTCGATCTTAGAGGATTTTCAATCTACATAGTCATTAAAATGTCTTCCTTCCCCCAGTATTCTCTGCCCCTCAGTAGGCCAGGCAATCTCATAAAATCAGAGTAACTATCTTATTTTAAAAAAACCCTCTTCCACAAAGAAATCAAAGCTAAGCAAGAAGAGAAAACATTGATATAGATCGTCAGACTCTAGGCTATAATTCATGCCCCTGAGGCATGGCTGGGACCCTGAGTTCCTCGCCCCTGGGACCCCATATCTGTAACACCACTACATAAACTGGACATACCCTGTGGCTTAGATAAAGAGGGCTGTCTTTCTCAGTGACAATGGAGAATGAAAGTCTCCATTTAACCGATTTCAAAACCTTAGTAGCATCATTAACAGACTAGCTTATTTGTATCTATCAAATTAGAAGGATATTATGATGACCTATGCTGGTAATGTTGCAACAAATCATTTCCCTCAGATATTTCCAATTAGAGTTTAACCTGGGGCAAATCTCAAAAGCAATTCAGTTACACATATCAAGGCCCTCAAAATAGTTCATAGCCTTTAGTCTAATAGATCCCTCTAGAAGTCTATCCTAAGGTAATAATCATAGGCAGACAAAGATTTGAGCACAAAGTTTTCACTGTAACTTTATTTATGAAAACAAAAAAATTGAAAGTAACCTGAATGTCCATCAGTAGTACCTTGGTTAAATAAGTTTTGGCACAATGCAAATAATTTTAAAAACTAAAACTATGTGGGACTTAAGGTACAAGACTGTATAAGAGCTTATTTGTTTAATTTATATATTCATAGAAAAGGATTATTTATACTTCTGTACAATTTAAATTTTTGAAAGAAAAGACCTATAACTTTAAAACACGCATTCTCAATCGGGCAAATATAGCCCCCCACAGGACAAAAACTGGCTCAAGGAGTAGGAAGGTAGAGAAAATGGTAGATAGTAGAATGGTTTATAGCCCTCCAAAGAGTCACAGCACATAAGCAGATGTACAGTGTGTGGCATTAACATTTCAGAGGAATGAGTGGTAGCACTTTGCAAAAATACATCTAAAACTCTGTATTTTTTTAAATCTCAGGGAGAAATGGCTAAAGCAAAAAGAGCAAAAGAGAGCAGTGATACGTTGTGGCATGATGGATAACTTTTGTTTCTTTTTATATTATTGAATAACAAAATATCATCATCCAAAATTTATATAATGAAAATGTACTACCTTCACAGGAAGAAGAAAAAACAGTGATAAATAAGTTAAATAATTAAAATAAATTAATTAAATTCAAATTCAAAAAGAGCTCACTGAATATCAGAATGAAGAGATAAATCAATAGATCTCATAGTTCCCTTCTCCATGTTGTAGGGATATTACTTTCATACTGAAAATCCCTTCAAGGACTGGCCTGGAGCATTTGAAGAAGGCTTAAAAAGACTGAAGGAAGGGGACCTGCCCGTTACCATCCTGTTCATGGAAGCAGCGATTCTTCAGGACCCCGGAGATGCAGAGGTAACATTCTCTTCATCTTGCTTGGCTCACAAAGTGGCTGCATGTGAATGAGGGACCAGGGATGCCACTAAGCTCTCTTGGGCTACATTTGAATCAAGGAAAAGCTCCCAAAGGAGTTAACCTGGCTTACTCTGCTATATGTTTAAAAGTTAAAAATAGGTACCTGTTCTCTAACCAAGTCAAATGTGCAGTGTCCACAGTGCCCCAAAATAAAAGGGTGGGGACAAGAAATGACAAATCCATAATTGTCAACCTGGAGGTTGAGCAGAAGTTTTCAGGGGGCAGTGTATAGTCTTGTCTAGGACTAGAGCCACACCCTACCCCACCCTTGTCTCGTTCAGCATTTATTGAACAGTGTCATACTGTGTCCCAAGACATGTGCCAGGCTGGGAAAATGGAACTGTTGAAAAGATACATTTGTGTTCTATCTGGAGAGACAAGTCAATAAATCAATACAGCGTAATAAATGCAATGTCAGAGTATGCACAGGCTGCTATGAGAGCAGAGAGCAAGGTTTCTGAGCGGGCTTTCCCCTCCAATTAAATCCAAATTTGAGGTTCGAAGGAGGGGGGCCTAATGAAAGACAGCAGGGGCATCAAGGTGTTAAGAGGAAATGGTTTGTGTTGGGCAGTGGGGCATGAAACATTATTCCAGGAGGCTGAGGGGGAAAGACAATGATGGGAGAGGAGGTAGGAAGAGGTGGGTAAGCTTCGGAATTTCATGAAAGCCAGGGGAACCACTAGGGAACTCTACTCAGCAGAGGGTACAATCAGATTTGCATGTTCAAAAAATCCCTTTCTCTGAGGTGTGGAAGGTGATGGAGACAGAGGCCAAGAGACTGCCAAGAGAGGCTTTGCCATCCACCCTTAGTCCACTATGTTTCCAAACCTGCAGAGGCCTGTAATAAGATAGTGGTAGGTGTAAAGTCTCCTTTTTTAGTTTGGGAGTGATTTTCAGTAATCGTCTCACAAGGGCTAATCCTCATAAGGGATTTGCAGAAATTCTAGGGAGAGGTATATATGGTGCTGAGACAGCAGTATAGGGTAGTAGTTAAGCTTCTAGGCTCTGCTGTCCTAAATGTGTGGGTTCAAATCCCTGCTCTACCACTCATGAGCCATGAGCCGTGTGGTCAGAGACAAATCATTTAAACGGTCTCAGTTCCATTTCTTCATACATAAAATGGAAGCCACAATTATAGTAACTATCTCATTGGGTGTTGTAAGGATTAAATTAGTTCATGCAAATAACGTGCTTAGTTCGTGTCTGGTACATCAGTAATTAGCCTTCATTATTATTATTGGTTGTACTTAAAGTTTGTATGGAAAGAATGAGTAAACCAATTACTACGTTAAATCCCTGGTATCTCGTTAGTCAAAACATTGACAGTGAAATGAGATTGAACTGAGAATTGGAATGTGAACCGAAATATTGGAATTTTTAAGAAGATACAAGGATCACTACAGAAGAGAAAGTCATTATTTTAGTAGAAAACTATAAGCCATCCACCCAAAAGAATATCATCTTACATTTTTAAATGCTATGGTGTTTTCAAGAGTATTATATAATTTGGCACAATAACCCTGGAAGGTTAAAAAAAGACGTATATGTTATTATGTCAGATTCATAAATGAGAGGATTAAGGCACTGGGTAACTAATGTATCCCAAACAAGGACTCAGGGCTTCTGAATCTTGGAGACTCCAAAATTCAGATAAAGGACAATCTGTGAACAGTGACAATGACACCATGCTCAAAGGCTAGCAAGAAGCCACTAGAGAGTGATTGTTTCATCAAACTTAAGAAGCATTCTAAGATGTCTGGAGGGTGAAATCAACATCAGAATAACTGATATTTGGAGGGGAAATAATCAGTATTTTCATGAGTTTATATGGCATGGGTAATAAAAACTCAGGATGATAAAGCCAATATAATTTTTACAGCATTTGAGAGTGAGTCTATGTATCGTCATATAGTTTTGATTTCAAATGTCTGTAGGTGTAGTTATGCATTCCCCAAGCCCCTTTAAAGGGTTTTTAAGAATTGATATACCCCTATCCCCAGCAAATTTGAGGACAGTATATGTAATGAGAGGTTTTGTTCATGGGATTGTTCTTGTAATGGTGTGAGAATTATTGTTCTTCTAAATATATAGGGAGAAATTTGTTATACTAAAAACTTTCATTCTAGATAGGAAAAATGTTATCTGCTTGAAGATATTGTCAACATTGTTGACAATAGCAAAGGACTGAAACAACCTTACAGTAATAGGTTATTGGTTGAGTCAACAATAGGGTATCCACCCAACAAAATTTAAATTAAAAATTATAAGTATAAGGATTTTGTAGAAACATGAAAAGTGTTTATGATGCAATATAAAGTATAAGTGTAGGCTATAAAATTATGTATGTATTATATTACATTTTATATGTGCTTTAAGCATTTTAACAGTGATATTAGAGCCATAAACAGATTAGAGTGGAGAGTTTTGTTTTTATTTTCCCTAGTTCCTAAAGTTTCTGTTAGCTCTTATAGTAACAGTCAGACTTGCATCTGTACAAATTTATTTCATTTTGTACATCTTGAGATTCCTTGCTATATAAAGTCCACACTATTCAGCAATATTTCTGGGTTATTTTCCATCCCTTTTCCTCACAAATGCATACTTTCATATAATTATCTTTTGGTTTTAAGGCACCTAATACCGTGAAATGTCAGATACTCAAATGTTTCCATGGGTCACAGGAGAGTAAATACTGAGAATTTGTCAAAATGTCAGAGGATCTTGACCCAGATGTCAGAGGAGCCTTTGAATAAAGAAATGCTTGTGATATTTTTTCCCTTTTACAAGACTGTCGAGTCTGAGACAGGTTGTTCTGCATGGAGGGATCTAAAGCACAGGAATGAATCTGCTTCCTCTTGCAATGTTGACCTCAGTTGTTTTTTGTAGGCATGGCAGTTCCTTGGGATAACCCAGGCAGAGAATGAAAACGAACAAGCAGCTATTGTCGCCCTCCAGAGGTAGATGAAGCTAAGTGCAAAATCATGGGCCGGGTCACTTCTGTTTTTGCTGTCCTTTGACCTTTAGGTACATTGTAAAGAATTTGGCCAGGATAAGTGCTGAGATGCCACATTGTACTTAGCTGTAGGAAACAAGAATCTATGAAGAAATAATGTTCCTAAATTGCAGTGTTTTGTCATCCCCAAATCAGCTGACCTTCATTGGCACAAATGAGACTATGTCAAAAGTGGCCATAAAATAGACTCAATACATATATAGTTCCTCTTAACTTTCTAGCCTTCTGCAGCATTTGAAAGTTTTCCTCAGAAGAAACATACTCAAAATAATCTCAGTGCAATTTTAGCTCCTTGTGTCTACAGAGACTCTCCTGAGAGAGTTTCAGTGACCTACAAGGATAACCACTGAGCCCATGACTAAAGGTCTAGACTGCTTTGGGTGGATGTAGCATCACACTTCACTTAATTAGGGCCCTCTGTGTACCCTGAAAAAATCACCCCTACTAAATCAACTTCCCCTTTCCCTATACAACATACAGTCCCTCTATAATCTCTCCCTAAAGCACTGATGTAGGTACTGTCTAGGGCTCTCTTCTCTAAGTCGTTTCCAGCAACTATCACCTGGGAGCTTGTCAGACCCGCCCAGTCTGGGGCCCACCCCAGGCTGACTGTATTACATCCTCTGCATTTAGCAGGTCCCCAGATGATTCTCATGCATCGCCAAGTTTGAAAGGCCCCTGCTAGAGGGTAGTGGAATAGCATGAGGGGGAGCAGCTGTAGCCTGTGCCCTGTATAAACCCACATCAGTAGTCTTTTAGAAACACAGGACTCTCCCTCTCCTTTTGAAAACACTGTACAGCCTTTCATCTCTGCTGAATCAAATTTACCTCAAGTCAGTTTGCTTTGTGGATATGATACATTTAATACATCAATAATAGAGCGGCACTAAAACAATGCTATCTGTCCTCATGAAATGAACTCCTAAGAAATTTTATGCAAGGATTAGCCACCCTTTCTATGGTTGTAAACCATTTATTAAGTTACTGGACCTAGCGCTCATCAAGATGAGTTTTAACCTTCTTAAAAATATACTTAGATCCCAATTTTCACATAAATAAATATGGTATTTTCCAAGGACTTAACATAAACTTAGCCATGCTTTTGCACCCTTTAATTAATAACAACCCCAAATTTTCTAAAGAACTATTAGACTCTAGCTCAGAAAAAATCTGAAATTGGCTATTTATTTACCTATTTATTTATGCCTTCTTGCAGGTGTTTAGAATTACAGCCCAACAACTTGAAAGCTTTGATGGCCCTGGCGGTGAGTTACACTAACACGGGCCATCAGCAGGATGCCTGTGAGGCTCTAAAGAATTGGATTAAGCAAAACCCAAAGTACAAATACCTTGTGAAGAGCAAGAAGGGATCTCCAGGCCTTACCCGGAGGATGTCCAAGTCTCCAGTTGATAGGTATCCTGCTAATTAAATTACAGTCAGTGGTCAACACCCTGTTACACAATTAGGCACCTTAAGGGTCATTAACAAGCCTCACCAGCAGCAGGAATGCTTGAAGAGCAACTCTGATGACAAAGATTGATGCCGAGACCAGAACCAACAACTGATCACATGATCAAGATTGTAGGCACTCACAGACATTTTGCCAGAGTACCACAATTTAAAGCAAAAGGCTGTGTACATATAATTAACCTAAAATAAATTATAGAATGCACCAAGTTTCATAAAGCCTGAGAACTGGCTATGAGTAAAAATGGAAGTCCTTCCTTCTAGGTGTTTTGTTTCTCTCAGCAATAAATCAGGATGTTAAATTCATTCTCGTGGAGCCCTGTGGTTTTCCACATTTGGCACGCATAGGGTCAATGGAACTGTCCTTGTGAAGACCTTACTTAGCACAGTCTGTTTCTGTGTACAAGGAAATAATTCATGAAAATCAGCAGGTATTTTTTAATGTGCAGTATTAATAGTCCTTCTCATTAAGCAAAGATATTTTAAGCATAATTTTTCCAGTCTGTAATGTTCTCTCAGAACAGAGGACATAATAGTAAATAATATATGTTCAGACTATTTGGAATACACATCTCCACTTTTTCCCTCGTAGCTCTGTTTTGGAAGGAGTTAAGGAATTATATCTGGAAGCTGCCCACCAAAATGGAGATATGATTGACCCAGACCTACAGACAGGCCTGGGGGTACTGTTCCACCTGAGCGGAGAATTTAATAGAGCTATCGATGCATTTAACGCTGCCTTAACTGTTCGGCCAGAGGTAAGTGGACAACAAGAAACCGTAGGGTTCTCTGTTCAATATAAGTTTCTCACAAGCTACACTTTGGACATTTCTGCTACCCCTTATTTCCCTGCATCCAATGGTTAAAGTGATCGGTACTAACAACATGCTACATGGCTGTTAATCCTCAAATACCTCAAATAGAAACACGAATTGTTCGACAGCATCCAATGGTAGCTGCTCTTGGATGGATGAAAAGTTATTTCACAGAGCGGTCCGTACCATTTTTTGAGTAATTCTCCACCATCATGACCCCTACCCATGAGCCCTGGATAGATGTCTAGCCACCATGCCGCTTCTGCGAGCAATATGGGGAATACTCTGTCACTGTGGCTCACGCTGGTTCTTGGCTTGGATTCTTGTCATCAGGATTATTCGTTATGGAACCGGCTGGGGGCGACACTAGCGAACGGTGACCGCAGTGAGGAAGCCGTGGAGGCCTACACGCGTGCCCTGGAGATTCAGCCGGGCTTCATCCGATCCAGATACAACCTGGGCATCAGCTGCATCAATCTGGGCGCCTACAGGTGCGGTATGGTGGTAGCCTGAGAACCAGGAGCCACGCTCAGGGCTAAGGTGGACTAACCTGAAAGGCCATTTGCCAGTGAAAATACCTCCTTTTGTAGGAGTAGCCCTCCTCCTCTTGTTAAGGGAACAGCTGAACCATTGCCTCGTGAGGCCTGTTGAAGTGGGAACAGTGGCTTCGGTGTTTCTCCTCTTTGGAGAGTGGCAATTGCGTAGGGCATCTAGTGAATGAAGATTCTTGGGCCCCTCCCCCTGTGATTTCCAATCAGTCAGCCTGGGTTGGGGCAACTCTTTGAGAAACTTAAACTGCCCAACCCTTCATTTCCCAGGTAAACAAAAAGAGAACCTTGGGGAGGTGAGGCAGGGGCACCCAGTAAAATCACTTAAGAAGGTCTAGAGCAGCTTTGGGCAAAGCACAACCAAAAGTGCAGGTTATCTAAAACTACTTTGCCAGTGAAGTAGTTAAAAAAAATTTTTTAAAGAAAAAAATCTTTTCTGTAAAACAAATGTTAAATGGTGGGCTTATGGTTTAAAATGTCTTTCTTGCTTTCTCATTCTTCATCATCCAGTCTACATCCTTCCTACATTCTATTTTTAACTCATCAACAGGAATGAATGATCTTTATTTCTTTTGGGTAAGGAAAGTATAGGTGAGGGATACCTGGGTGGCTCAGTTGGTTTGGTGTCTGTCTTCTGCTCAGGTCATGATCCCAGGGTCCTGGGATCTAGTCCCATGTTGGGCTCCCAACTCAGTGGGGAGTCTGCTTCTCCCTCTCCCTCTGCCCCTCCCCCTGCTCCTGCTCTCTCTCTCTTGCTCGCTCTCATTCTCTATCTCAAATAAATAAATAAAATCTTTTTTAAAAGTATAGGTAATTTTCCCCTTTTTCAACTTCTAAGTAGGTATTACTTTCACAACTGGAAAAAAGAAAACTGTTAGTCTCAAATCCCACAAAAAACATAAACCCTTTCTCTTCCTCAAAAAGAGCCACGCTGGGGCGCCTGGGTGGCTCAGTGGGTTAAGCCGCTGCCTTCGGTTTGGGTCATAATCTCAGGGTCCTGGGATCAAGCCCTGCATCGGTCTCTCTGCTCAGCAGGGAGCCTGCTTCCTGCTCTCTCTCTGCCTGCCTCTCTGCCTGCTTGTGATCTCTCTCTGTCAAATAAAT